>NC_047111.1:93478932-93673932 GCF_902500255.1 Thalassophryne amazonica
TACTCATTTTTCCAAGTGTTTCAGACAGCATTTACGTCACTCAGAGCAAACGTCCCAATGCGCTGTTGAATGGAAAGTAGACAAACTGTTGCTAACATTAAGAATGAAGCCGTGGATTAATTGCAAAGTTTCCATAAATGTCATGTCATGATGACTATTTTAAAATGGTAACTGTGTTCATTTTGATGCAGTCGTGGTAAATAAATAAATAAGAACTGGGGGTGAAGCGTGGCGTCTCCCCTCTGTATGGAGCACTGAACAGAGCAGCATGCGCAAGGCTTGTGCACATCCGCCAGCTGGTAGAACGTTCATATTGCCTGAAATTAATATTCCCAACTGTGCATTTTTGGGCAGCCTGTAAAAACAGTGTCATGGTGGAATTTCACACACACACACACACACACACACACACACACACACACACACACACACACACACACACACACACACACACACACACACACACACACACACACACACACACACACAGCCAGGTTAAAAGAGTATTTTAGAGTTTCCCATACCAGTTCACGGCAGCAGGATTAAACCAGCATTGTCCTCCCATACAGACGGCCGACTCCATACACATCTGGATCTGAAATCCAGCACACTCAAAAAATTAAAAGAGTTGGTGGTAAAGTGCGTCATCTCCTCTCTGTACGGAGCACACTAGGGTTTGGACGACTAATGAAAGTAATTAGTCGGCTAATCGGGTACCATTAGTCATCGACAGTCGACAACTAAATTTGACATTGAATGAATTACGCCAGTTTCGAATGTTCATGGTGAAACTCAAATGTGACGTTTATTTTAACAAATATAAGCACAAAATCACAAATACAAAAAACAACAACAGCATGAAGACAGTACACGTGAGCCCTGTTAACTCACGCACAGATAATTTGCGATTCAGGTTTACTCGCGGCCAAAAATTTAGACTACTGTATAAAAGTCCATTTTGACAAAGCCCTCACTGATGACCTGCAAGCGACCGGAGGAGGAAGTCCACTCCAGATGAAGAAATCATCACCATCCAGGAAGAAATCACACTGCAAATGATGCGAATGAACTATTGTAATATGGCAAGATAAGCTGATTTGAAGTTTTTTTTTCTGGTCAATTTCATTAACTCACTGTTTCATATAACTCGTGGCCCAATTTGTGGACCCCAAAACATGCGAGTTAACGGGGCTCACCTGTACCTGCATTTGTTTACTAGGCATAGACTACCCATTTGAGCTGACTAATTCACCTGCCAAGGTTCACACTCTTTCTTCAGTGAGTGAAGGGAGTGGTGGCAGCGCCAACAGGTCTATTCTTTTAAAGATTAAATCAACTTAATAATCAATCAATCAATCAATCAAGTTTATTTCTATAGCACTTTACAACAGTTTTCACATGGACCAAAGTGCTTTCCAATAGCACCAGCTAAAGATAAAATAAAAAGAACAGTACGAAAAACACACATAAAAACTGTTAGGGATTTTGTATATATGTTATCACTGTTAAACATTTGTACATTTGTCTTCTTTCTCATGAGAACGGTGTTGTGCTGTTTTGCACTTCACCCTGAGAATGTACGTGTTATTCAACCTTGTTTTAGCTTTGTCTTCTTTCTCATGAGAACGGTGTTGTGCTGTTTTGCACCTGTCTTAATGCAATCCTGAGAATTCAATTTTGTTTTAGCACTCTGGGGTCAATCTGAGCTGGGAATGAAGGGCTAGATGTACTTATTATTATAATATAACTTTGTTTTCGCAGCCTCTAACGACTGGGAGTAAGAGAACGTTTTGACTATTGTGATGTGGTGTTTAGTGTGAAGGAGTGTGGAAGACAGGACACTTCAGGCAGATGCAGAACAGCTGATACCTGCAACAGACGAACGAGATGTGCTGACCTGAAAGTGTTCTTCCTTACAGCTGCACTTATTGACGTATGCGTTTATGTTATGGGAAGAAACTTGTCTTGCGTCATCACCCCCACCCTTAGGACAAGTTTTTTGTTTATGTGATGAGGGCGTCTCTTAATAAAAAGAGCGGAAAAGCAGGCCAGACTTTAGTGTAGCCTTGGTGTACAGCCTGGCCGCACTCCGCGCGTAAAATTTGACTTTCTGTCTCACTGGTGTTTCTTGACTCTGTTTGTCTTGTTAAAGGTTTTAAAAATGTTTGGAGGAGAAAATACCCAACATTGACTGGGGGCTCGTCCGGGATCTCAACAACACCGGAGGTGTCCAGCGGAGGTCGTCAAGTCCAGATGTAAATCCTTGGCCAAGGTCCGATCGATCGATTGATCATGTCTGCAATTGTCGACCACCGTTGGCATCGTCTGGTTGACGAGATTTTCCCGAAGAAGACAGACAGGAAGTCGAGTCAGTGAGTAAAATTTCTTTGTAAACAGTACTGAGTGAGTGGTGATCAGATCACATAAACAGTTAAATTCCGCAAGCGATGATACAGAATCGTCTGTTAATGCAAAGCAGTTAAACTCTGTAAGGAGGGTGCGGACTCCTCTGTTTGTATACGCGTACCGGTAGGGGATAAAAGTGATCACATAAAACAGTTAAACTCCGTAAGCGATGATACAGAATCGTCTGTTAATGCAAAGCAGTTAAACTCTGTAAGGAGGGCGGACTCCTCTACGGTTGCGAGGGACGCCCGTAGTTAAATTCCGGAAGGAGGGTACGGACTCCTCTGTTTTAATACGTAAAGGAAATCCCGGGTAGAAATACGTGCACTGTAAAAAAGCAGTTAAATCTGGCAGGGACGGCGGAGTCCCCTAATGCAGGACATTAGTTAAATTTCACGGGAGGGCGAGCTCCCCTGGCATAAGAATACGCGTACGATTATTAAAAGTGTTTCTATGTGTAAATAGTGTTTTGCGCAAGTGTAAATAACTGTGTGAAAGTGTAATACTTTGGACAACGTTAGTGACAACCGTGCGTGTGGAAGCAGCAGGCAAGTGATTCCGCTTCCTACGGGGAGGTGAAAGGAATCAACCACACGACGGCAAATTGATTGTCACGTCCAAAGAAAGTGTGAAAACTTCAGATTTAGAACACGCTAGGTGTGCCCCCGTCTGAAGTCCAAATTATAACAAGGGATAAAAAATATAATAAAAATGGGGGGTAAGACGTCTAAAAATAAGGAAAATTTATCAACTGACGACTGGAAATTTATGGAGGCAAAAAATCCAAAAGCAACAAAGAAATTGGAGACCTGGATAAATAAACATGACTTTGACGGACGACTGAACCTGATCAGCATACAAAAGCTGAAGAAGGAGTTAGAACGGGAACATAAAGGTGATGAGAAAAAGATGCAGAAAGTAGGGGCAGATTTAGTGGCATTTTGGGAGGAGGAAGCAGAGAACAGACAGAAAGGAGCAGAGAAGCGACGATTAGAGAAAGCGAGGAAAAAGAAAGCTGTAGGTAAGGCAGAAGAAGATGTGGTAATTCAGCACAGAGAGCCAGAACAGCCTCAACAACCACCGCCGGCTGGATCGTCGGTGACAAAGAGACCTTTATCTCCTCTACCAGAGGATGACGATGTACCGCCACCACAGTATGATTTGGCAGTAAAACCTAAGGTAAAAAGAGAAAAACCAGAAAAACCACAAACACGCAGTCAAGCGAAAGTGCCTACAGCCCCTCCCATGGTGGAACATAGTGATCAGGGAGGTGCCTATCCTATGATAGAAGTACCAAATCCTCGTGCAGGAACAGCAGGACATCGATCAACCATGCTCGTATATCGAACATGGAATGCTGATAATATCAAAGCAGCAGTCGACATGATACCATCGCCACATGTCGACATTGAGGGATTTATGCAGGATATAGAAAACATTAGAAGTTCTTACCACCTTAGTGGACCTGAAGTCCAACAGGTGTGGATGAAAGCATGTGGCCCTAAATGGAGTCAGGTACGCGGTGACTGGAATCCTGCAGATCAACAAGGCGTACCACTGACACATGATGATCTAGTCTTGAAAACAAGAGTGGAAGCTATGATTACACGTGCAAAAGGTGTGTTAGGACCAAAGATAAATTATACTGAAATTACCAGGACAACTCAGAAAGAAGGAGAACCATGGACAGAGTTTAGATGCAGATTTGAGAGTGTATTTAGAGTCCATAGTGGCATATTGCCAGGAACACCAGTGTATGAAAACAAATTGAAAAATATTTCACCTGTGAAGCTGACAATGACCGATTTGATTCATGATGGCAACTCAACAGCTGTCATAACAGTAACAGGTGCCACTGAAGATGTTTTAAAATTGAGATACACAGGTATGCCATTACATGTGTCACTTTGTAAACCATATTTGACAGAATGGCAAGAATTGGGACTGACAGTCATAACAGCTTTGTCAGCCACTGATTGGAGCAGAGTTGGACCACGAACGGAGTTCAGTCCATCAACTAAATTGTATAAAGTGCCAGTTAATGTCTCATTGGTGCTGACAGCTGGAACACACATTGATGTGTCCACTTCACAATCCTGAGTGTTTCAGTTGAGTCCTGAAGAGGATGATCTTCTCTCTTCGGTACCATCAGGATTGTGGACAACAGGTCCTTCAGACGTAGGACTGATAAAAAAATGCACAACCTGTAGTTATAAGACCAAAAACAGAATACAGACCATGTGTAAGACAGTATCCATTGAAACCTGATGCAATTGACGGAATCAGGCCAGTAATAGAGGATTTATTAACAGCAGGAGTAATAGTGCCATGTCCAGATTCACCATGTAACACACCCATATTTCCTGTGAAAAAGGCTCCGCCCTCAGTGGGGTGGAGAATGATTCAAGATCTGCAGGCAGTAAATGCTGCTGTGATTAAAAGAGCACCATGTGTCCCAGATCCACATACCTTGTTAAATTTGCTGAGACCAAATTCTAATAGTTTCTCAGTAATTGACATAAGTAATGCATTTTTCTCTGTGCCAGTACATCCAGATAGTCAATTCTGGTTTGCTTTTACCTTTAAAGGACAACGATATACATTCACCAGATTACCGCAGGGTTACGCAGAGAGTCCAACTATTTATTCTCAAGTCATGTCAGCATGTTTAGCCAATTTTGTTCCACCGGCAGATAGCCAACTGTTAGTGTATGTTGATGACATTTTGATTGCCTCTGACACACGAGAAAACTGCATAACTGACACAGTAGCATTATTATGTTTCTTATTTGATAATGGCCACAAAGTGAGTAAAAACAAAGTTCAGTTGTGTAGGGATAAAGTAAAATATTTAGGACATGAGTTATCAGCCACAGGGCGCACGATCCTGTCTGACAGGAAGGAAGCAATTTTGCACGCTCCAAAACCACAAACCAAAAAGCAGATGATGTCATTTCTTGGATTGACAAATTACTGCAGGGCATGGATTCCTTGCTATGCAGAGTTGGCTAGTCCACTTTCTGATTTGATGTACAAAGATGATATTTCAATGTCAACCGTGTTGGAATGGAACAAAGATGCTGAGGAAGCCTTTGTAAAAGTAAAGCAAACATTAGTGTCATCCACAGTTTTGGCACTACCAGATTATAGTAAACCATTCATTCAAACAGTTGATTGTAAGAATAAGTTCATGACTAGTGTTTTGGTTCAAGTGTATGGCTCAAAATTGAGGCCAGTTGCCTACTACTCATCTAAATTGGATGCAGTAGCAAGTGCTTTACCACCATGCGTACAGGCTGTTGTTGCAGCCTCTATGGCTGTTCAAAGTAGCAGTAATGTTGTTCTATTCCATCAGCTGACATTGAAAGTTCCACATGCAGTCTCTGCACTTCTGTTGCAGACAAACATGAGCCTTTTGTCCCCAGCAAGACATCTTTCGTGCATGTCCTTGCTATTATCACAGCCACACCTTACGATAGAGCGATGTACAACATTGAATCCCTCCACATTGATACCTTTACCTGAGGATGGTGAGCCGCACAATTGTCTTGATGTAGCAACAGTTTGTACAAAAGCACGCCCAGACCTCCGGGACACACCCATCCCAAACAGTACAATCGTGTATGTGGATGGTTCTTCCACCAAAAATGCTTATGGACAAACGCAATCTGGATATGCTGTCGTCACAAATTCAGAAGTATTAGATTCTGCTTCATTGCCATCGTCATTTTCAGCACAAGCAGCTGAATTAGACATCGTCTGGAAAGCCAGTGACTCATGCCACTCTCCTAACTGCCCTACTGCAAGCTGTGAAGTTGCCTCAACAAATTGCTATATGCAAATGTGCGGCTCACACCAATGGCTCTGACAGTGTTTCAAAAGGAAATGAGTTTGCTGACAGAGCAGCAAAAGAGGCAGCAGCAGCTCCTTCTATTTTTGTTGTACAGGAAACTACCCCAGAGCATTTGCAGTTGCATTTAGGTCATACACTGCTTGCTGACATGCAACAGCAGGCAACAGACAGAGAAAAACAAATGTGGATAGCTAAAGGAGCTACGTATGCAAATGACTTGTACGTATGACCACAAAAGAAACCCATATTGCCAAAAAATATGTTTAAATGGGCAGCTATTATGAGCCATGGCGTGACGCATGTCTCATCAGGGGGTATGATATCGCAATTGCAATTTATTTTTTTTACCCCAAAGAGGTACATTTCCAACACCACAATATCCCTTTCAAGTGATTCATATGGATTATATACAGCTGAGTAAACATGAAGGGAAGGAATTTTGTTTAGTCATAATTGATGCCTTCTCAAAATGGGTAGAATTGTTCCCTACAAAACATGCAGATTCACTTACAGTGGCTAAAGCATTATGCAAAGACATCATCCCACGATTTGGAATACCAGAAACAGTCTATTCAGATAATGGAGCGCATTTTGTTAATACAATAGTGCAATACGTAGGAGAAGCACTACAGGTTAATCTCAAAAATCATTGTTCTTATCATCCACAAAGTGCCGGATTAGTGGAAAGGATGAATGGAACAGTAAAAAACAGACTTAGAAAGACAATGGAGGAAACAGGCAGACCATGGACGCATTGTGTAGATTTGGTAAAAATGTATATAAACATAACTAGTACCATGGGGTTGACACCGTATGAAACATTGTTTGGCAGAAAATATCGATTGCCATATTATGGACAAATTTGGGATGTACCTGAGGAAGCCAATTTGGCGGATTACATGAGAAAAATGTTAGAAGGACAACGAGGGAGAGTTCCAAACACTGATGATCCCATTTCTCCACAGGAGGACCCTAAAGTGGTACCTGGAGACTGGGTGTTGATAAGAAGCATCAAGAGAAAACACTGGCATTCACCTAAATGGGAAGGGCCCTATCAAGTACTACTCACAACACCCACAGCTTTGAAAATTGGGGAAAGAAGTACATGGATTCATTTAACTCACTGTAAGAAAGTCATTTCTGCAGACACAGACAAACAGTAAGAACAGTAGGACAAGACTAGTAATAGTGTGTGAGCTTGGTGTTAAGATCCAGGTTAGACACGAAAGCTAGCAGAAGACATTAAGAAGCCACTGTTCTGAACATAGGTGTGCTGTAGTGTGCAGAAATGGCGAAAGAAAAAAATAAAAAGAACGAGGGTTTCTGGACCCCACGGACAGTCCTTGTTATGCTACTTTTCTTTTTTGAATTGGGATTATTATTAAAAGCCATGAGCACGGGACATGATAATAAGGATCACATCCACAGATTGCAGAGACCAAAAAGAAGTAACGAAGACCCCAGTCCGATAATAAATGCCACAGTACATAGCTGTAATGGGAATAATGCGTACCGATTTGGTGTACAAGCCTGCATTCCTAGAAATACATCTGTGATCATCTCTGTACCATATAGTGGTCTTACCCATGGAATGCCGGATGGTGACAGAGGGACTAATTACGGAAATAGTTTCTCATGGTATATGACCAACGATCAACAAGATAGGAGATGGGAAACGTTGGTAGCCGATGAATGGAGTAGATGGACACCAAGATGGGCACAAACCGAGTGGGCTAAGTACCAGAGTCAAAGTCTCAAAATGTATCAAACAGATGATAAGCTGTCTATAGTGGTGAATACCACAGAAAAAGGAACCATATTCCCACCTGATATAGAGGGAGACTGTTGGTTGTTCCTCCTTTGGGTATACAAACAAGGAAAAGATCCGTATTTCCATTTCTTCCTCTGTGAAACAGATAGAGTACAGCAACCAATATTGACCGAATTAAGTACGTCAAAGGGGGTGTCCATACAAGCAAAGGGGGTGTCTGTACAAGGCACAAAAGACATGAAGGCAGATGACTGGTTCCTAGTAACTACTGGAATTAGTGGACAAAATAACAATTGGCTTTTAATGGCAGAACAAGCAGGACTAGCAGCAAAGAAGGACTGTGTTGTATGTATGGGACCCAGACCTATATTACAGGTAATACCGGCAGCATTACCCAAAGACTGTCTACTGACTGCTATGACACAGACATACATTGCGGCAAACAACAAATGTTCTAAGTGGGACAAGATCTATCCAGTGACCAAATTGACTAAGATTAAACCTTTATTCTCAAGCAAAGTTGGGCATGCTAACCATACATGTGTACACTTGACAGGGACAAGTAAGACTTTGGGTAGCTTAAACCACACCGCCTGGTGTAAGAATGTGGTCCATAGTACTCCCACATTCAAACCTGTCGGGAGGAGTGACGTATGGTGGTGGTGTGGGGATAACAGACTCTTTGACAGACTGCCACGGAATGTGTCAGGTTATTGTGCATTAATATCATTATTGTTACCAGTTGAAGCCATACCCATGACCCCTGAAGACGTTACGACATATGCAGCCTCTCTTATTCCTGAAGATTGGCAGGAAGGCATAGCCAGACATAGAGTGAAAAGAGATTGGAAAGGAGTGGGAAATCCAACATATATTGACGCAATAGGAGTCCCCAGGGGAGTGCCTGACGAGTATAAACTGGTTAATCAAATAGCAGCTGGATTCGAATCTTCCATCTGTTGGTGGTGCTCAATTAATAAAAACGTGGACAGAATAAACTACATCCACTACAATGTACAGAAATTAGGAAATTGGACTGAGGAAGGATTTAAGGCTGTCCATTCACAGTTAGAAGCCACGTCCCTTATGGCCTTCCAGAATCGTATTGCTCTGGATATGTTGTTGGCAGAGAAAGGAGGTGTTTGTGCCATGTTCGGAGAACAATGCTGCACATTCATTCCCAACAACACGGCTGCAGACGGCAGTCTCACTCAAGCCATTGACGGGCTGAGGACGTTGAACAGGAAGATGAAAGAGCACAGTGGAGTAAACACCGAAGGCTGGGATTGGTGGCTGGAAGGGATGGGAAAATGGAGGTCTTTGATTTCTTCACTATTAGTGTCTATAGCAGTATTTGCTGCAATTCTAACATTGTGTGGATGTTGTTGTATTCCATGTCTCCGAGGCCTTGTAAATAGAATGATAACCACAGCAATAAGTCCAGGACCAGGAGGGGGTCCGGCATCATATCCACTTCTGGGGACAGACGACAACGAGGAGGACGATGGCTCTCCTGACCTGTACCCAGACCAATGGAAGTATGATGACCCAGACACCGAAGATGGTGACAATGACGACATCACCTCTGGGGTGTAAGCCTAGAGAGAGAACATACCATGACGAACCTCTTAGTGAAAATCTCAAAAAGAAGTGCTAAGCTGAGTGATGCCTACTGTATGTTTAACAGGCGATAAACAGGAGGGGAATGTTAGGGATTTTGTATATATGTTATCACTGTTAAACATTTGTACATTTGTCTTCTTTCTCATGAGAACGGTGTTGTGCTGTTTTGCACTTCACCCTGAGAATGTACGTGTTATTCAACCTTGTTTTAGCTTTGTCTTCTTTCTCATGAGAACAGTGTTGTGCTGTTTTGCACCTGTCTTAATGCAATCCTGAGAATTCAATTTTGTTTTAGCACTCTGGGGTCAATCTGAGCTGGGAATGAAGGGCTGGATGTACTTATTATTATAATATAACTTTGTTTTTGCAGCCTCTAACGACTGGGAGTAAGAGAACGTTTTGACTATTGTGATGTGGTGTTTAGTGTGAAGGAGTGTGGAAGACAGGACACTTCAGGCAGATGCAGAACAGCTGATACCTGCAACAGACGAACGAGATGTGCTGACCTGAAAGTGTTCTTCCTTACAGCTGCACTTATTGACGTATGCGTTTATGTTATGGGAAGAAACTTGTCTTGCGTCATCACCCCCACCCTTAGGACAAGTTTTTTGTTTATGTGATGAGGGCGTCTCTTAATAAAAAGAGCGGAAAAGCAGGCCAGACTTTAGTGTAGCCTTGGTGTACAGCCTGGCCGCACTCCGCGCGTAAAATTTGACTTTCTGTCTCACTGGTGTTTCTTGACTCTGTTTGTCTTGTTAAAGGTTTTAAAAATGTTTGGAGGAGAAAATACCCAACAAAAACATAATAAGAGCATCCAAATAGAATAAAAATAGACAAAAAAGTGTCAAAGCAATTATGTGCAAAAAGCTGCCCTGAGCGGCTTTTGACTAATCAATGATTAAAAATACCCGACTAGTCGGATGATAGCTAGTCGTAGTTGACTATTGCGACTAGTCGCCCCTAGGGCACATGAACCAAGTGGCATGCACACCGCGTAATGCTTGTGCACATCGCAAGGTGGTAGAAAATCTTGAAGTTCCTGAAATTAACTTATTCCTGACTTTTTCCAATGTAAGAAATACATGGATGTCCAGGCAGCCTGTAAAAACAGTGTTGTGGCGGAGTTTCAGCTACACATCCAAATAGCTGGGTTGAAAAGAGCACCATGAAGAGTTTCACGTGCACATTCATTATGGCAGTTATAACAGGATTTAAACAGCTTCCTGCTGCAGTACAGACAGGAGACTCGGCACAGATCAGGATCCTAAGTCCAACAGAAGCTGTCAAAAATGAAGAGTTGAGAGCGAAGTGTCTGTCTCCTCTCTGTACGGAGCACTGAAACGGGCGGGATACGTGACACTTGTGCACATCTGTGAGTTGATAGAAAGTCATGAAGCTCCTGAAAATAATGCATTCCCGACTTTTTCCAAGCGTTTGGTCGCAGGAGCACTGATCTGAATGAATGCTGAGCCATCACTGTCGGATGAATGGTCAGTAGTTTCATGATCGGATGTTCAATGTTTGTATCACTCTGTCTGTTTGCCATTGTGCTGTTTCTGCCTTTGCTCAGACTGATGTCACCTGCTGACAAATGCCGGGTTTTCCAGAGTAGCTATGATCTCTCGCCTGCACAACTGCCTCAACATGTTTGAGCTCATAAACAAACTACATGTCCGCTTTCCCCCCACATCATTATTTTTTTCTTTGTATTGTCACTTTGTTTGTGTGTAATTTGCCCAAAAACTCTGAGAAACTGTCATGTTTCTGCTGGGGACAGATGAGGGCTGTCCCCGGATGTAGAAAAATTGCATCATATATGCATCATATTTTACCCTTTAGTGCTCGCCCTCAAATGAGACTGTGGTGCCCAGTTGTCCTTATTGGGCAATTTGTAACCAGTTGCTTGGAAAACGCAACATTATTATTATTATTATTATTATTATTATTATTATTATTATTATTATTATTATTATTATTGAAAATGCTATTAAATATTTTATAATGGACAAAATTACTGGATGGGATATCAGAAAAAAGGTCATTTCAATCCAATCTGAGTATTTTATTGCACATCTGAAACATGTTGTGGAACATATGTGATCTCTGTTAAGGAAGTAGAACATTTGCTTCACAGTTTGTGTTGGTGTTTTGTTGGATGGCTTGGTTAATAAAGTGCATCCAAACAAATATATTTACTAATTGTTTTCAGACAAGTAAACAGGTTTCAGATTGGTGCCAGTATTGGCAGATACTGAAGATTCCAACATCAGTATTGAACATGAAAAAAATGGTATTGTCCCATCAATATAATAATAAAGTGGCATTTCAAATTTGCAAAAAAATTGCATTGTTGCCTTGGCCAATGATTTTTGCTTTATTAGTGACATGAGACCAAATTGCGGATTATTCAACCCAGTCTCACGGCATGTTGTGATTCAGCAGCACAAAATATATATTAATCTATTGGTTTGTGATATTGTCACAAAAAGTGCAAAATGTTTGGCATGGCAGCACAAATTTATTCTAATTAATTCCATGACAGGTGCATGTAATTAAAATTGCAGCGGGGGTGGGGGGGGGGGTCATGGTTAGGGTTGGGGGTAAGAGTAGGGTTAGTAATAATGAGTTTAAAAAAAAACCATGTCACAAAAATTTTAGTCATTTCGTGACAGAAGGACAAAAAAAAAACATGAGACTGGGCTGGGATTATTATATCTGGCGTGGATCAGGATAAAGAATATTTCCAAAATAATAAACAAACAAATAAATAAACTACTTTGCAAATTAAGATTTTTAGAGCCTTGTGCTCTAATTCGTGGCTATTGAGTTTGTTGTATTGTGAACCTCATATCACATACTACATAGGTGAGTTATTTTCTTCAGTTACAATAAATATAATTTTGGTTTGAGTGAGGTCAAATAAACAATCATGAAGTCAAAGTCTGTCAGCATCGCTGCTCTGTTCTCTTCAGTGGTGGATGCAGTGCCACCAACTTCCTCTTTCCACTTAAATGTTATCGTCCTTCTCACCTCTCAAGGAGACGGCGTACACGCTTTGACATGAATTAGCCCCAGATTGACTGATACTGTTTCACTCGGGGGAATTCACGTTCAAAGAGCCTCAGGCTTTTCTCTTCTTCTTTTCTCTCCCCTTTTCTTTCACACTGCTGCCTCTGCTCAGTTCTGTCCCCGGGTTTGTCCTTGTCAGTCACCCGTCTGTGAGACGTCAGGCTTCCCTTTTGTCTGACAGACAGGTGCTGGCGATGTCTGATGGAGTAATTTGCTGCAAATGTGCAAAACATGACTCATCAGAGAAATGTCACCCAAGGTAGATGAGAGTGCTACAGTGCTAAGAATGTGCAAAAGAGGTCAAAGTAACAAATCTTGTGTTCCTCCTCCTCTAACTGCTGCGCCAAGAAATTAATACAAAGAAAACATAATTCAATGCTAAAATACCCTCGACTGTATGAGCATGATCTTCTTTATAATTTGCAGTTGTTTAATTGCTAATTGTTAAGATCCTATTGTCTTACGTACAATTTGTACAAGTTCATTAAAGCCTCTCTATCAATCAATCAAACAAAAACAATATTTATGTTTTATTGGCGTCTGCAGGAGGATGTGCGTGTTGAGCTTTTGACAAGAGCGGAACTTAGCTTTGACTAGTGACTATCCAAAGAACTCACTCAGCCACTCATCTTCAACCGCTTACTACATTAAATTGATAGTGTGTCCAAGAGGCTATGGAACTGTACAAAAATACAACAGAAGCCATTTAAAATAGAAATATCTTCAGCATACACAACTGTGCACAATGCACATATGCATCAACTGTGTCAAAGGATAGGTACAACCCCAATTCCAATGAAGTTGGGACGTTGCGTAGAATGTAAATAAAAACAGAATACAACAGTTTGCAAATCCTCTTCAACCTACATTCAATTGAATACACCACAAAGACAAGATATTTAATGTTCAAACTGATAACCTTTATTGTTTTTGTCATTTTAATATTTGCTCATTTTAAAATGGATACCTGCAACACATTTCAAAAAAGCTGGGACAGTGGTATGTTTACCACTGTGTTACATCACCTTTCCTTCTAACAACACTCAATAAGCATTTGGGAACTGAGGACACTATTGTGAGTGTCATGACTGGGTATAAAAGGAGCATCCTCAAAAGGCTCAGCTGTTCACAAGCAAAGATGGTGTGAGGATCACCACTTTGTGAACAATTGCGTGAAAAAATAGTCCATCAGTTTAAGAACAATGTTTCTCGTCATTCAGTTGCAAGGAATTTAGGGATTCCATCATCTACAATCATAATATAATCAGAAGATTCAGAGAATCTGGAGAACTTTATACACGTGGACATACGCAAAGTGGAAAAGTGTGCTGTGGTCTGATGAGTCCACATTTCAGATTGTTTTTGGAAATCATGCACGTCGTGTCCTCTGGACAAAAGAGGAAAAAGACCATCCAGATTGTTACCAGTGCAAAGTTCAAAAGCCAGCATCTGTGATGGTATGGGGGTGTGTTAGTGCCCATGGGCAACTTACACATCTGTGATGGCGCCATCAGTGCTGAAAGGTACATCCAGGTTTTGGAACAACACATGCTGCCATCAGCAACATCTTATTCAGGGATGTCCCTGCTTATTTCAGCAAGACAATGCCAAGCCACATTCTGCACATGTTACAACAGCGTGGCTTCATAGTAAAAGAGTGCGGGTACTAGACTGGCCTGCCTGCAGTCCAGACCTGTCAGCCATTGAAAATGTGGTGCATTATGAAGTGCAAAATACGACAACGGAGACCCCGGACTGTTGAACAACTGAAGTCATACATCAAGCAAGAATGGGAAAGAATTCAACCTACAAAGCTTCAACAATTAGTGTCCTCACTTCCCAAATGCTTATTGAGTGTTGTTAGAAGGAAAGGTGATGTAACACAGTGGTAAACATACCACTGTCCCAGCTTTTTTGAAATGTGTTGCAGGCATCCATTTCAAAATGAGCAAATATTTGCACAAAAACAATAAAGCTTATCCGTTTGAACATTAAATATCTTGTCTTTGTGGTGTATTCAATTGAATATACAACCCCTGGCAATAATTATGAAATCACCGGTCTCGGAGGATGTTCATTCAGTTGTTTAATTTTGTAGAAAAAAAAAACAGATCACAGACATGACACAAAACTAAAGTCATTTCAAATGGCAACTTTCTGGCTTTAAGAAACACTATAAGAAATCAAGAAAAAAAAAATTGTGGCAGTCAGTAACTGTTACTTTTTTAGACCAAGCAGAGGGAAAAAAATATGGACTCACTCAATTCTGAGGAATAAATTATGGAATCACCCTGTAAATTTTCATCCCCAAAACTAACACCTGCATCAAATCAGATCTGCTCGTTAGTCTGCATCTAAAAAGGAGTGAACACACCTTGGAGAGCTGTTGCACCAAGTGGACTGACATGAATCATGGCTCCAACACGAGAGATGTCAATTGAAACAAAGGAGAGGATTATCAAACTCTTAAAATCAAATCAAATCAATTTTATTTATATAGCGCCAAATCACAACAAACAGTCGCCCCAAGGCGCTTTATATTGTAAGGCAAGGCCATACAATAATTACGGAAAAACCCCAACGGTCAAAACGACCCCCTGTGAGCAAGCACTTGGCGACAGTGGGAAGGAAAAACTCCCTTTTAACAGGAAGAAACCTCCAGCAGAACCAGGCTCAGGGAGGGGCAGTCTTCTGCTGGGACTGGTTGGGGCTGAGGGAGAGAACCAGGAAAAAGACATGCTGTGGAGGGGAGCAAAGATCAATCACTAATGATTACATGCAGAGTGGTGCATACAGAGCAAAAAGAGAAAGGAACACTCAGTGCATCATGGGAACCCCCCAGCAGTCTAAGTCTATAGCAGCATAACTAAGGGATGGTTCTAACTATAAGCTTTAGCAAAAAGGAAGGTTTTAAGCCTAATCTTAAAAGTAGTTAAAAGAGGGTAAATCATCACGCAATGTTGCAAAAGATGTTGATTGTTCACAGTCAGCTGTGTCTAAACTCTGGACCAAATACAAACAACATGGGAAGGCTGTTAAAGGCAAACATACTGGTAGACAAGGAAGACATCAAAGCGTCAAGACAGAAAACTTAAAGCAATAAAGCAATATGTCTCAAAAATCGAAATGAGGAACGAATGGGAGGAAACTGGAGTCAACGTCTGTGACCGAACTGTAAGAAACCACCTAAAGGAAATGGGATTTACATACAGAAAAGCTAAACAAAAGCCATCATTAAGACCTAAACAGAAAAAAAAACAAGGTTACAATGGGCTAAGGAAAAGCAACCGTGGACTGTGGATGACTGGATGAAAGTCATATTCAGTGATGAATCTCGAATCTGCACTGGGCAAGGAGATGATGCTGGAACTTTTGTTTGGTGCCGTTCCAATGAGATTTATAAAGATGACTGCCTGAAGAGAACATGTAAATTTCCACAGTCATTGATGATATGGGGCTGCATGTCAGGTAAAGGCACTGGGGAGATGGCTGTCATTACATCATCAATAAATGCACAAGTTTACGTTGATATTTTGGACACTTTTCTTATCCCATCAATTGAAAGGATGTTTGGGGATGATGAAATCATTTTTATTCTGTATTCTGTTTTTATTTACATTTTACACAATGTCCCAATTTCATTGGAATTGGGGTTGTAAGATGGTGATGGCCTAGGTCTGGATTGTGTCCCTACTACTCACAAACATTAAGTATCCAGATGTCTTCATATAGGTCTTTTACCTTCTTTGAATATTTCTTAGACGTTCCTCTATTACTAGCCTCCAGCTGTGTCATTGGGCCAGCATTGGTTGGTCCATTTGCCTGCTACAAAGGTAGCACATCACCCAGGCACAATTCGATGACTACGAAATGCACATTCTGCCATCAAATTGTGACATGCTGCTTTTTGCCTGCTATATAGTATGCTAGCATGAGTATTCGGATGTAGCCTAACTGAATATAAATGACGCCAACTGTATATGACTAACAGAATCTAAAGCTAATTAAAGCACATTAGACTGATGCTGCTAAGTGAAAATCATTACTGTATTAATGCTACCAGAAGTGTGTTTATTGGATTAAAAAAACATGTTGATGATGCAATGTATTCTGGGTCCATTTTTCTTCTATGCAGTAGGGAGAATTTGTAACAGGACTATATCATGTGCAGTAATTAGTCTAGTCTCAGGAATTGTCAGTTTCTTCATATTTTTTTATTTTACCTTTATTTAGTCCCATTGACTTGTTTAATTAGCAATTAAACAACTGCAATTGACAGCCAGACTTTCAAAATGCTGCAGCCAGACTTTTGACAAGAAGCAGAAAGTTCAACCACATTACACCCATTTTGGTGTCTCTTCACTGGCTTCCTGTCCCCGTGAGATCAGATTTTAAGGTTGTGCTACTAGTCTATTAAATTGTTCATGGACTGACACCTCCCTACCTAGCTGACCTAATTAAACCTTACGTACCGGCCCGGGCTTTGCGTTCTCAGGGTGCAGGACTACTTTGTTTCCCTAGGGTGAAGAAGAAGTCTGCGGGTCACAGAGCTTTCTCTTATCGTGCCCCTGTTCTGTGGAATGATCTCCCTGCATCAATAAAACAGTCAGATTCTGTGGAGACTTTCAAGTCCAGACTTAAGACGCACTTATTTTCCCTTTTGTATGGCTAGCATACTGGCATAGTATAGTTCTACACTTTTTACTCTTTTAATTAATTTTATTTGAAACAGAGCGGGCCGTGGCCTCAACTTTACCTAAATTCTGGGTCTTTTAGTGAAGTTTATGGCTAATGGCTGGCGATCACCTTAGTATTTCCTGTTTTTCTTGTTGTTTTATGCTGACAAATTATGCTGTATTTGTTGTCTTTCTGATGCCTGATTCTGTTTTTTTCTCTCTGTTTAAGGTGCATCTCCATCCAGAGATGGGTGTGGTATTTGTGCTGGAGACCCTCCTGTCCTGTGCACCAACAGCATTTCTTGTATATTTGTTTTGTGAATTGTTCTGTAATTTGTGTTTGTAGGATGGCCCAAGCAGAGGATCACCCCTTTGAGTCTGGTCTGCTTGAGGTTTCTTCCTCAGAGGGAGTTTTTCCTTACCACTGTTACTCTGGGGGTTAGTAAGGTTAGACCTTACTTGTGTGAAGCGCCTTGAGGCAACTCTGTTGTGATTTGGCGCTATATCAATGAAAATAAATTGAAAATTTAATTGAAATTGAGATCAAGATCTCTTTTGCAAGGGACACCTGGACAATTCTAAAGTTTCCAATTCACCTAACCTGCATGTCTTGAATGTGGGAGGAAATTGGAGCACCTGGAGGAAACCCACACAAACACGAGGAAACATGCAAACTCTACACAGAAACACCCAGCCCAGTCTCACTTTTTTTTTTTTTTTTTTTTTTTTTTGTCCTCCCGTCACAAAATGATTCAAATTTTCATGACGGGTTTTTTTTTTAACTCACTATTACTAACCCTACTCCTTCCACTAACCCTAACCATAACCACCCCTGACTCCCCCCCCCCTCCACCCCCGCTGCACTTTTAATTATGTGCACCCGTCACAGAATGAATTTGAATAAATTCGTGCTCCCATTATGAAAATGTTGCACTTTTCGTGACAATATGATGAACCATTACATATTCATTGAATTCAGGTGTTTTGGAGCAGGGAGACAACTAAGAGTGTCAGGAATGTGGCTCTCCAGGACCGAACTTGGCCACCACTGCAATAGATTAATGTATATTTTGTGCTACTGAATCGCGACATGCCATGAGACTGGGTTGGAAAGACCACAGGTGGGAATCAAACCCATGACCTTCTTGCTGTGAGGCAACAGTGCTAACCACTAATCCACTGTGTATGTGACAACTGTTTGGTATATTGGTCACAAAGAGCTTTGTTACTACACTTAGGTACTGTATCATGTGGGGGTCAAAATACAGCCCTGTGTCTTTTTGTCACCAGGGACATTTGACTGAGGTTGACACTGGAATCACAACAATGACAACAAATGCATTTACTGAATGCACTGCTGTTGTGTACCGCTCAATACAGCTTCTTTAAGCCCGAAGAAACGATGAAACAGCACTGGAACTATGGACATTTACTCAAAGCAAATTACCAGAACAACCGTCTTGTGTCTCCTTTCATTCACTCTTCCTCTGCAACTGGTTGCGCTGCTGTCACAGCGTTTTATAGTGGTGCTTAGCGCCCCTGCAGGTAACTCTGGTTACTGCAGTATCAGAATCTTCCATTATACCACAACTATACAACAAAGATCCACTGCGTGAAGAAAAGGATGCATCTGTACAACGAACTGTTACGTGTTCATGCTTCATGGGTTCATGCTGTGCAAATCACAGATCATCTGTCTTGTGGAAAAGACTGAGAAAATGAAGGACGAGTAGGAAGAGTCTTTTCAGTGTTTGGTTGTTGGCAGACACATATCAAATGATGAGGGGTAAACAAAACGTGCAGCAGAAGAAAGGCAGCCTAATCCTCTGACAAACACAATCAAGTATTATTTTATGGGATTAAGAAAAATTTAAATCTGATCTCACAAAATTCCACCCCTGTACACTTTAGGTGCAAATGGCACCTTTTATCTAATTGTTCATTTATCCTGTCAGCCACCTGTTTGTGATGACTATTCCTGTCTTAGTGTTTGTGTGCTTTTGCCTTTAATCATAATTTAAATTAAACAATGAGTTATATATTGATCAGTGCCTGCTACACAAGCCCATGGCCATACCAGTGCATGCTGGGAACTGGCTCACCATTGATATTTGTTATTTCTAAGATATATATTACCCAGGTGTGAGATCTTGTAGACATTTGGGATTGCTTCACAACTACTAGGCAACCCTCATCCAACTCTACTTTAATATATACTCAGGACCATTAGTATTTCAACATTGCCCCATCGCACTGTCCCCAACACTTTTGATTTACACACAGGTCCCTAAGTAATCGGACAATTCCCCGTCCCACTATGCTTATTTGGCTTAGTGAATGGTTTGCAATTCTTAGCTAAATCAACATTTAACCCCTTAGGGTGTAAAATGTTTCTATCCAAAAGAGTTCTTTCTGACATAATCTTTTATTGATATTTCCATCTCTTGGCAACTGTACCTACTCTATTTCCTGAAAACGAAGGAAAGCGATAGGATGAGAAGGGGTATTAAAATGGCAGGCAAGTCTGATGGAACTTGTATGCAGAGGTAAGCGCACAAAATTTTGATACCACTTACAGTTGATTCCAATGCGCCTGCTAGGTACCGAATGGCCTCATTAGAATTTTAGCCAGAGCTGGGCAGAAGGGTTTTGTGTTGTTGGCATGGTGACATATTGGCTCATGCTATTGCCTCACAGCAAGAGGGTCCTGGGATCATTCCCACCTGGTCCTTTCTGTGTGGGGTTTACATGTTCTCCCCCTGTTTGTGTGGGTTCCCTCCGGCTGTACTGGCTTTCTCCCACCTCCAAAGATATGCATGTTCGGTGATATGGAAATTGACTGTAGGTGTGAGTGAGGGTGTGGTTGTGTTTGTCTGTCTACATGTGGCCCTGCGATAGACCAGCGCCCTGTCCACGGTGTACCCCGCCTCTCACCCTGTGACTGCTGTGATAGGCTCCAGCCCCCGAGTGACCCTTAATTTAACCCTTTTGGTAGAGTGGTCAAAGCAAAGGATCACCCCTTTGAAACTGGACTCCTTGAGGTTTCTTCCTCAGCATCATCAGAGGAAGTTTTTCCTTACCACTGTCGCCTGTGTTTGCTCTAGAGGTTGGTAAGGTTATACCTTACTTGTGTGAAGCGCCTTGAGGCAGCTTTGTTGTGATGTGGCGCTATATAAATTAAATAAATTGAAATTGAATTAACTGGAGTAAGTGCGTATAGAAAATGAATGAATGGCTTTGTGTTTATCTGGTTTCATTCATTAACAGCAAGGGAGGAGAATACTATAAAATTAGCAGTTTGAGGACTTTTTTAGCCAAAGTAAAGTGGAACTGCATAAAATGGGTTAATATTTTTTTTTATTTTTTTTATTTTTTTTTGCCCTCTGAGCTCACATTCATGTGACACTGTCTTCCATGTGAAACAGTTCAACTTTTTATGACGCGGCACTGTGAATGAAAGAAATCAATACTCAACAAATCATGCAGGATCAGAGTCCAACATAAACACTTCAACCAAACCCAAAATGCATTGTGAGCCTGAAGCAGCCATATATCCCATTATTGGCCCCTCATCTCCCTGAGAGGATAATTGCTTGTGTTTCCACAAACTGAGGAGAACCATTGATTTTCCTTCTGTTTTTCTTTTCACAAAAAGAGAGACAGAAGCTTTGTTCAGCTGACAGATACGTCTTCCTTTTCAAAGAGGACTGTGCTTGATCACATCACTGACTTGGACAGAAATAGACAAAGGCAAAATTCAAACTGCCGTTTGAAACTTTTCTTGTTTTGACAGTGGAAACCACACTCATCCCTCAACATCACTCCACTGATATTACGGCTTCTCAGATGCTCCTGCTAACGAGTCACATGTTAGGTCTGATCTGTCTCTTGATCTCCAGGGAGTGAACTCGGAAAGCGTTCTACAGCCAGACGGCAGCAAAGAGATGATCACAGGTCCTGTGGTACTATGGAGTGGGTAGAACCTGGGATTCTCCCACCTTCTGGTGATTCACACTCATCCCTTGAGGCAGCTCGGAGGTGTCCACTAATCAATTGCAGGCAAATGGCTTTATTGACTTGCCAAATGTGGCATCTGCATTAATGAGGCTGTTCAGAATAGATGATATATCCATGTAGTCATATCCCCAGCAGGGGGCTTGGCTGGAGGTGAATGGGATAGTATTTAAAAACATCTTGAAAATGACTGTCAATTCCTGAAGCCACTGTTTTGCGTGTTACTTTTTTGAAATTTTCAAAAACGTCATTGTGGTTCATTTACCATTTTGAGCATTTGGACAACAGAGAATCATCTGGATTACTGAACACAGATATGAATATCAGCTTTTTTGCAGTTTATGTTAATTTCCAAGAAGTGTTTCATTTGGTTGACTGGCCCACTCTCTGGGACATCCTGAAAACTTGCAGCAATATGTTGCTTCACATAGGCAGCCCGTATACATGCTGTGGGGATCAGGACAGAATCTATGATTTTTTTGTTGTTGTTGTTGTTTGTTTTCCAAAGAATACTGGTGTTCATCAAGGATGGGTTCTGGTTCCTGTTCTGTTCAATACTTGCGTAGATTGGGTAATGTGGTTGGAATGGAGTTGTGGAAACCAGCGACTTTGTTGGCAATAAATGGTTTACTGACCATGACTTCATGGTTATTTCTGTGATCTTTGTGGAATCAATGAATCCTTACCTGAGTGAAGAGTCTGAGTGTTGTTGGTTTGTGATGGTCCTGGATCAAAATGAAGGTCCAGCCTTTCAGTAACTTCTTGGATTTGACCATCAAAAGTGTACCTTTATCCCCAATCTCAATTCTCTTTTGTACCCCTTCCCCTTCCCCTTGGCCCTATCCCTACGCCTACCCCTTTAAAACAAGGGGTAAGGTGAAGGGGTATGCCTATAGCCCTATGAATTGAGACACCCCTCCACCTTAGGAGAAAAAAAAACTGCCCGTGTCAAACTGCCGTCTTCACTGTTTGTTAACATGGCAACCGAAATGCAACTTGTTGCAGTAGCCTGTTTGCTCTTTTTATTTTCTCGCCTTTCTGCGTAAATGCAAAGAAACAGAAGTCATCGCAGATTTCTTTGATGCATCGCAATCATGTCATGTTAATTAATTTAATTAATTTGAAATTCGTAATAATAATAATAATTATTATTATTATTATACTAATAATAATTAATTAATAATAGTAATAATTAATATTGTTTGATTAATCATTAAGTGATTGATTCGTAATTAATTAATTAGTAATTAAAATAATTTTTAATAATAATAATTTATTAATTTATATAGTGCCAAATCACAACTAATCGCCTCAAGGCGCTTCACAAACATCATTTAAAAGCAGAATAAAATGAAATAAGATTAAAACACAATAGAAAATTTAAAACATAAATAAGTAAAAGAAGTAAAATAATAAAAAGAATAAAAAAAGACACAATCATATAAAATACTAATGATAAAACAGGAAAACAGTTTATTTAAAATAAACAGACACGAAATATATCAGTCTGTGTGCAATGAATGTATACAAGTTTCCCTTTTTGAAAGGAATTACTGAAATAAATCCAATTTTCATGATATTCTAATTATATGACCAGCACCTGTATGTATGTTTTGGGCTGCATCTAGTTCTGTTAACCTTATATTTGTTTTTCAAATTCTCCCATTTTTTGCATCCAGTCCTATTTCCTTTACAAATTTCCTTGACAAATAATAGCAGTCTATTAGGACGTCAGGTTATGTGTTACATATACATGTGTGTGTATATATTTTCCAACTTATTCCCATTAATGAAACTTCTCCTCATTTTGTGCCTGAAAGCTTATTAGGAGACGAGTGTGTTCAGGGCTCCACATTCACTCCATTTGGAGGGGTTTGTAGCCCTCCGCCTACCCCATGGCCTCACTCCAAAAACAGAATTGAGACACCCCTCTGTCTCTTGTGCCCGTGCAAAAAATGGAGGGGAAGAGGTAAGGGGAAGGGCCAAGGGGTAGAATTGAGATTGAGCCTTATACATATGGTGAAGGTGTCAAACTTCACGGGAGATGCACATTTCTTGGCAGTGATATTCATGTCTCTGGTTCCTCAACTTTTCATATTAAGATGCCTGGGAAGAGCTCATGGAGTCAATGAGGTCATTAGACAGTGTATTTGGTGATGCCGATACCTTTGCAGGAGAACGTAGGTCCAAGACCTTTGAGTCTTGGTCCTGCCTATCTCACTGTATGGTCATGAGACTAGGATGCTAAACAGTAACCTAAGGTAGTGACTGGATGTCTTTGGTACTCGGCCTCTTTAGAGGATCCCTGTGCAATGCTGGAATAACGTAGTATGAAATAATCAGGTATTTATGGAGTCTCTTTCTATAGGTGGGGATGGATCGGTTTTCTGCCTGAGTTTTTACCATCCAGGATCCAAGGTGGTTCTGTACTGTGGTGGACATATTCTAATGACAATCAGAGCAGTCATGAATATTTGTGGGATGTCAGTATACTACTACAGACACAGAGAACAATCCATCAAATCTTTTTGTATCGTTTTTGGTCTGTGGTGATCTTATGTGAAGAGACTGACATGGGCATACTGTCCTACATTCATCTGTTCACCATCATGGGTTTGGCCATTTGGGATGTCCCGCATTGTTAAATTCCAGTCCTGGATCAAACTGACGGGTGCCTGCAGTACCAGCAGTGAGGCAGACAACTGGAGCTTGACTGGAGTACAGTGAGGGTGCCGTTGTGTTTGAAGCATATTTCTTTGGCAGGAGGCAGGGAGGATGAACTGGAGTTTGGCATACAGCGCAGAGATCAGCTCTTCTACACTGTCAGTCTATTAGCACCATTTTCTACATGTTTAACTCTCACCACTCACAGGCTCTGGCTAAACAAAGCTCATCTATTTCAGTCTACAGGGTGCACCTTATGGAAATCCTGAAAGGATAATAGGTTTTATAGCTGCTGCTAAAATACATAGGATTGTATGCTGTATTATCTCAGTAGGCAAATGCTCAGATAAAAATATTATCAAGTATGTACTGTGTATCGCTAGCATAAGCATTTTAGCAACAGTGTCTCTCATAGGTGTAGGAGGTGGGTGGCAACCAATAATAATAATAATAATTATTATTATTATTATTGTTGTTGTTGTTGTTGTTGTTATTATTATTAATAATAATAAGTGGCTTGTGTGGAGCCACATTTTAAGACATTTATTAGGTCTACTTGTGCATAGTTTTGGAGCTTTGGGTGTTGTTGCTACGAACTTTATTACTAATATTAGGCTGAAGCTCATCGAGCTGTGTGTAATAAATATTGTCATTGCAGGGAAAACCAACTCTCCTGTAGCTAGTTAAGAGTGGTGTTTTATTCTTTCAGTGCAACTATTAAATAAATCCACTGTTACTATATTATCCATCATGACTTTTGTTATCCATCCACTTTTGTTCTTGACTTATGATATGGAACCATTTATATATATTTTTAACAAATCATTTCAAACTGGGATTGTTCCTAACAGTATGAAAGTGGCAAAAGTGATACCTTTATTCAAATCTGGCAGCAAGCATTTTTTACTAACTACAGGCCTGTGTCTCTACTGTCACAATTTTCAAAGATACTGGAAAAAACTTTACAACAGCAGACTGGATAAATTTATAGATCGACACAACTTGCTTGATGAAAGTCAATATGGTTTTAGAGCAAAAAGGTCCATGACACTGGCATTGCTCGATTCCATAGAAGAGATCAATAAACATGTGGACCAAAGGGTAATAGTTGCAGGTTTATTTATTGACTTAAGAAAGGCTTTTGACACAATTGATCACAATATATTATTTCAAAAGTTGGAACTGTATGGGATCAGAGGAGTTGCTCTGGGTTGGATTAAAAGCTACTTACAAAACCGAAAGCAGTTTGTTAAACTCGGGGAATACTGTTCTTCATATCTGGACATCATTTGTGGGCTACCACAGGGTTCTGTGTTGGGCCCAAAATTATTTATTTTATACATTAATGATTTATGTAAAGTCTCAGATATGGTTAAAACTGTGCTCTTTGCAGATGATGCAAACCTGTTTTGCTCAGGGGAAAATCTGCAACAGTTATTATCTGATTTAGGAACAGAAATTATAAAGTTAAAGAGATGGTTTGATATTAACAAATTATCATTAAATTTGTCTAAAACTAAATTGATGTTATTTGGAAATTATAAAAAAAAAGATACAAATTCAGTTAAATATACATGGGGTAAACATATGTAGAACGTGTCAAAGAGAATAAGTTTTTAGGTGTCATTATTGATGAAAAAATTAATTGGAAAGCTCATATTCAGCATATTCAAATGAAGGTATCAAAAAGTATTGCAGTATTAAATAAAGTAAAGCATGTTCTTGATTGCAGAGCACTACATACTCTCTATTGTTCATTGGTTGCACCCTACTTGACTTATTGTGCTGAAGTTTCGGGCAACAATTACAAAACTACATTGCAACCATTATTCATTCTTCAAAAAAGAGCATTTAGGACAATTCATAATGCAGGTTATCGAGACCACACCAACCCATTGTTCATTAAATCTCAAATATTAAAACTTAATGATATGATTTCATTCAAGACTGGTCAATTAATGTACAAAATGAAAAATAAAAAAGTGCCATTTAGAATTCAAGAATATTTTACTGAGAGAGAACGAAAATATAATTTACGGGGCTTGTATTATTTTAAAATTGCTGGCGCTCGGACGATCAGGAAAGGTTTCTGTGTCTCCATGTGTGGCCCTAGATTATGGAATAACCTGACGGATGAACTCAAACGATGTCCAAATATCAATCAGTTTAAAAATCAATATAAAAAATGATGTTTTCAAGATATGTATCTAATGAAGTACAATGAGTTTTGTGTTGTCAGTTGTAATTGTGAACTTGTTCAGTAACATTCATTTGTGTATGTGCATGTATGTATATGTGTATGTATATCTATGTATATGTATGTATGTATGTCTGTATAGATATGTGTGTGTGTGTGTGTGTGTGTGTGTGTGTGTGTGTGTGTGTGTGTGTGTGTGTGTGTGTGTGTGTGTGTGTGTGTGTGTGTGTGTGTGTGTGTGTGTGTGTGTGTGTGTGTGTGTGTGTGTGCAATTATGTATGTATGTGTAGGTGTATTTTGGTGTGTGTATACATGTATACTGTATATGTATGTAAATATGTATGTAAACAAAGACACAGTGTTCACTTGATATGTTTATGATAATGGGATTTGAGTTTGTGTTGTTAAAGGTGTTTGTAGCATGGCCCAAGCAGAGGGTCACCCCTTAGAGTCTGGTCTGCTTGAGGTTTCTTCCTCAATACATCAGAGGGAGTTTTCCCTTACCACTGTCGCCTGTGTGCATGCTCTGGGGGTTGGTAATGTGTATATATGTATGTATGTATGTATGTATATATGGGATGGCCTTTATAAACTTTGCTTCTGCTCACCCCCTTTTTGGTCACACATGTCACTGTGGAACTGTATTGTATATCAGTTTTTGTTATTGACGAGTTGTGCGCCAAATAAATAAGTTCAATAAAAAGTTCAATAAAAAAAAAGAATTGAGTATTTGTCCCAGTGAGATCTGAGCAATTGAGAAGAGAAGAGAAGAAAGTGTCAAAGTACTAAAAGAAATAAAGGAAATAAATCAATAGCTAATCATGGCAGACATAGATTAGGAGGGATGAAGGTTACATTAACTGGAGAACAAAAATAAGGAAATGAGAGAATCAGCTCAGTTATTACTTGAAATTGTTGACGTTCTAATAAGCCATCTATGTGCGGTCTACAGAACATGTGAGCGGTAAGATGACCACCCATTTGCTTCAGCGGTTTGTACGGAGTGTGTGGGCCAATGAGCTATCCAGTATTATATTGAAATCAGTGTTCTAGCCTCTATGCTACTCTATTTCTAGTGCTATTTCCTGTGTGTTAGTATTTCATGTTGTTTCACTGCTTTCTGGTGATGTTCTGCTCCTTGCTTATCATTCCTCATGCTTTCTTGAGATTCTCCTCTTTGTTATTGTGTGTTAATGTTTCTTGTGCTTTTACTATGAAGCAGCAGGACCTTCGTGGCCAGGACGACGGTGGGGATCAAACCCACGTGGCTCGCACAAAAGACCGTTCCTCTACCAGGTCAGCCAAAGGGGAACTCCCCGTTAGCCAAGCTAGCGGGAACGTCTTTTCAACTGGGACCCGGGACTTTCATCCCGCTACAACTATGACATTTCCTATGTGTTTTTTCTATGTAGCACTACTTCCTTTTTACTGATTTCTGGATTCATATATCTCTATATTTCCTTTATTAACTGTTTTGTCAGCCTTTATAACCTTTTTGGATAACTCTTGTGCTGTTTCTTTTCCTGTTGGACTGTTGTCCATTGAACTGATTTCACATATGGGTCCACATATACCTGAGCTCTGCCTGAGTAAGCGACCAATCTGCTCACCTTCCAAACTACTTGAACTGATTAAAATAAGTCAGCTTTTACCTACCATCATTGTGGTTCTCTGCATTGGGGTCTTCTGTTCTGTCTTTACAATCAAAGCAAATCAGTCTTCAGCAGTCCATTATTCAACTTCATTGCTGGTAATAGATAGTTTTTAGCATCAGCTTCTCCCATGGCACCTGTGTTGCAGAAGATACAACATCCACAAAGCACCCATTTTCTGCATCCCATTCAACAAATTTCAACATCCAGAATAGAAGGACCCACAGAGAGCGCCTACCTTGCCAAGGCCTCTGTTTCATTCTCTGACATTGCTTTTTTTTTTAAACACACCTCCAGTAACGTCTGGGAGCATGTGCCAGTGTTGTATGTTGCTACATCCACTTCCGCATCATGGAAATGCCCGGAATCCTGTTTTTGTTGCTTAATGCTGACAAATTATACCTTATTTCTCGTCTTTCTGATGCTGTTTTATTCTCTCTCTGTTTGAGGTGCGGCTCCATCCAGAAGTGGGAGTGGCTGTCTTCTTCTGCAGGCCTCCTGTCCTGGACACCGCATTGGCATGGCCCAAGCAGAGGGTCACCCCTTGGAGTCTGGTCTGCTTGAGGTTTCTTCCTCAAATCATCAGAGGGAGTTTTTCCTTATCACTGTCGCCTGTGTGCTTGCTCCAGGGGTTGGTAAGGTTAGACCTTACTTGTGTGAAGCACCTTGAGGTAGCTTTGTTGTGATTTGGCACAATATAAATGAAATAAACTGAAATAAATTAAATTGAAATATGGCAAGTTCCCAGGCAGATTTGCAGTCTGTCCCCACTTCTAGACAGTAGCCATCTATCTGCTGCAGCCAGGTGAAATGTGGGCATCTCCTTGGCTTTCTCCAGATGCTGGGGTCCTCAACACCAAGCAGTGGATCCTGATATTTGATCTTAACAACAGTCCTATTTACAAGATCAAAGAAATCAGATCAGGCGTCAGACAAATAGAAGGTACAAGATCAAAAAATCAAGATCAAATATAGGCCCTTAAGGGAAGCAACAAAGCACCTTTTTGTTTTGCATCTGTCTTGCCAGTTTGAGGGCTGCATCCCCTCGTCCTTTTTGATTTTTAACTATCCTTCACCCTACATTACCTGATGCCATACTGACTGTTGTCTTATTCCTGAGTTGACATTCTGCACAAATAGGAACCTGTGAAACAAAACCTCTTTTTAAGGTGTTCCTCTCCCTGTCCACGGATATTGACCCTGCCTGTAAAGTTCCAGCTGGCTGCACACAGCCGACATTGTTGGACTGTCTGAGAAAATACCCTGTCGACATCTGGAACCCAGGTGTGCTGAGGCAAACTGTTAAAATTGGTCATTACTCTGGTAATAGTGCTTTTATGGGCTGTTCAGAAGGGGCGCATGTACAACCACCACACCGGGTCTTTGTTGAAAAGGTCCACAGAGAGAGAGAGAGAGATGCTGATGGGAGGATTATGTCCGTAAATAGGACTAATGTTGGACGTTAGGAAGACATCCACACATCCTGCTGTGGACGAGGGAATGCTGATGAAAAGGGACATGTGAAAATTACAAAAACAAATTCATCCTACTTCGGAGGAAGAACGGGTGAGAAAATTTGGTCAGACAAATTGTGTGCACATGCATTTGTACACAGCTGTGTGTTTGTTTGTTTGTTTGTATGCATACATATGTTGATGTGCTTCTACACACTAAGCTGGATGCGGGGCCAGTGGGAGGTGATAGCACTTCTAACGGCTTCTTGATGCAGATAAATGGCTTACAGATGGCTCACTCAATATATTCAAATAAGATATAGAAAAGCGGAGGGGACATCGACACAGGACGGGTTGTAGATGTCATGTGTCTGGGGTATCAATTTGGCAGCCTGGGTGTTGGATGAGGCTCATGAAAAAGGGGGCACCCACATATACAGTGAGGAAAATAAGTACTTGAACACCCTGCGGTTTTGCAAGTTCTCCCACTTAGAAATCATGGAGGGGACTGAAATTATCATCTTAGGTGCATGTCCACTGTGAGAGACGTAATCTAAAAAAAAATCCAGAAATCACAATGTATGATTTTTTAATAATTTATTTGTATGTTACTGCTGCAAATACGTATTTGAACCCCTACCAACCAGCAAGAATTCTGGCTCTCACAGACCTGTTAATTTTTCATAAGAAGTCCTCTTATTCTGCACTCTTTACCTGTATTAATTGCACCTGTTTGAACTTGTTACCTGTATAAAAGACACCTGTTCACACACTCAATCAATCACACTCCAACCTGTCCACCATAGCCAAGACCAAAGAGCTGTCTAAGGACACCAGGGAGAAAACTGTAGACCTGCACAAGGCTGGGATGGACTACAGGACAACAGGCAAGCAGCTTGGTAGAAGACAACAACTGTTATGATTATTTATTAGAAAGCGGAAGAAACACAAGATGACTGTCAGTCTCCCTCGGTCTGGGATTCCATGCAAGATCTCACTTTGTGGGGTAAGGATGATTCTGAGAAAGCTCAGAACTACACAGGAGGACCTGGTAAATGACCTGAAGAGAGTTGGGACCACAGTCACAAAGATTATATTAGTAACACATGATGCTGTCATGGTTTAAAATCCTGCAGGGCAGCAAGGTCCCCCTGCTCAAGCAGCACATGTCCAGGCCCGTTTGAAGTTCACCAGTGATCATCTGGATGATCCAGAGGAGGCATGGGAGAAGGTCATGTGGTCAGATGAGACCAGAATAGAGCTTTTTGGAATCAACTCCACTTACCATGGGATGAGGATGAGAACAACCCCAAGAAAACCATCAAGACGACTGCACCGTATTGAAGGGAGGATGGATGGGTCATGTATTGCGAGATTTTGGCAAACAACCTCCTTCCCTCAGTAAGAGCATTGAAGATGGGTCATGGCTGGGTCTTCCAGCATGACAATGACCCCAAACACACAGCCAGGGCAACTAAGGAGGGGCTCCATAAGAAGCATTTCAAGGTCCTGGAGTGGACTGGCCAGTCTCCAGACCTGAACTCAATAGAAAATCTTTGGAGGGAGCTGAAACTCCAAGCCTGAAAGATCTAGAGAAGATCTGTGTGGAGGAGTGGACCAAAATCCCTTCTGCAGTGTGTGCAAACTTGGTGAAAAACTACAGGAAACGTTTGATCTCTGTAATTGCAAACAAAGGCTACTGTACCAAATATTAACATTGATTTTCACAGGTGTTCAAATACTTATTTGCAGCAGTAACAAACAAATAAATTATTAAAAAATCATGCATTGTGATTTCTGGATTTTTTTTTTTTTAGATTACAACCCCTGGCAATAATTATGGAATCACCGGCCTCAGAGGATGTTCATTCAGTTGTTTAATTTTGTAGAAAAAAGCAGATCACAGGCATGACACAAAACTAAAGTCATTTCAAATGGCAACTTTCTGGCTTTAAGAAACACTATGAGAAATCAGGAAAAAAAAAATTGTGGCAGTCAGTAACGCTTACTTTTTTAGACCAAGCAGAGGGAAAAAAATATGGAATTACTCAATTCTGAGGAAAAAATTATGGAATAATGAAAAACAAAAGAACGCTCCAACACATCACTAGTATTTTGTTGCACCACCTCTGGCTTTTATAACAGCTTGCAGTCTCTGAGGCATGGACTTAATGAGTGACAAACAGTACTCTTCATCAATCTGGCTCCAACTTTCTCTGATTGCTGTTGCCAGATCAGCTTTGCAGGTTGGAGCCTTGTCATGGACCATTTTCTTCAACTTCCACCAAAGATTTTCAATTGGATTAAGATCCGGACTATTTGCAGGCCATGACATTGACCCTTTGTGTCTTTTTGCAAGGAATGTTTTCACAGTTTTTGCTCTATGGCAAGATGCATTATCATCTTGAAAAATGATTTCATCATCCCCAAACATCCTTTCAATTGATGGGATAAGAAAAGTGTCCAAAATATCAACGTAAACTTGTGCATTTATTGATGATGTAATGACAGCCATCTCCCCACTGCCTTTACCTGACATGCAGCCCCATATCATCAATGACTGTGGAAATTTACATGTTCTCTTCAGGCAGTTATCTTTATAAATCTCATTGGAACGGCACCAAACAAAAGTTCCAGCATCATCACCTTGCCCAATGCAGATTCGAGATTCATCACTAAATATGACTTTCATCCAGTCATCCACAATTGCTTTTCCTTAGCCCATTGTAACCTTGTTTTTTCTGTTTAGGTGTTAATGATGGCTTTTGTTTAGCTTTTATGTATTTAAATCCCATTTCCTTTAGGCGGTTTCTTACAGTTCGGTCACAGACGTTGACTCCAGTTTCCTCCCATTCGTTCCTCATTTGTTTTGTTGGTGCATTTTTGATTTTTGAGACATATTGCTTTAAGTCTTGACGCTTTGATGTCTACCTTGGTCTACCAGTATGTTTGCCTTTAACAACCTTCCCATGTTGTTTGTATTTGGTCCAGAGTTTAGACACAGCTGACTGTGAACAACCAACATCTTTTGCGACATTGCGTGATGATTTACCCTCTTTTACAAGTTTGATAATCCTCTCCTTTGTTTCAATTGACATCTCTCGTGTTAGAGCCATGATTCATGTCAGTCCACTTGGTGCAACAGCTCTCCAAGGTGTGATCACTTCTTTTTAGATGCAGACTAACAAGCAGATCTGATTTGATGCAGGTGTTAGTTTTGGGGATGAAAATTTACAGGGTGATTCCATAATTTATTCCTCAGAATTGAGTGAGTCCATATTTTTTTTCCCTCTGCTTGGTCTAAAAAAGTAACCGTTACTGACTGCCACAATTTTTTTTTTCCTGATTTCTTATAGTGTTTCTTAAAGCCAGAAAGTTGCCATTTGAAATGACTTTAGTTTTGTGTCATGTCTGTGATCTGCTTTTTTTCTACAAAATTAAACAACTGAATGAACATCCTCCGAGGCCGGTGATTCCATAATTATTGCCAGGGGTTGTATGTCTCTCACAGTGGACATGCACCTAAGATGGAAATTTCAGACCCCTCCATGATTTCTAAGTGGGAGAACTTGCAAAACCGCAGGGTGTTGAAATACTTATTTTCCTCACTGTAAGTTGGCTGTGACAGATAAATGGCTACTTTCAGGAGGAGAGGATAGACTGGTTGTCAACCTGAGTGGTTTTCATCCGGGACTCAGGGTGGTAGTGTAGTGAATGCTGCAACAAGTGGCATCAGTGTATGCTCCCAGAGCTGCGACGTGTAAAGGCTCAGAAAAGTCAAAGGAAAAGCTTCAAGTTATTGTACAGATTGGGGGAGATATGGAATGTCAACCCGATTTTATGCTAGCTAGTGATTTAATCTATTAGTTCGTGATAACCATCATGAAATATGTCACATTTTCATCAATCACAAAATTATTTTGTGATAGTATCACAAAATTTGGGGTGATGGTGGGGGATGGGGTTATGGTTAGGGTTAAGAATAGTGAACTAAAGTTGACAGTATCATGAAAATGTGATGTATTTCATGATGGTATCACAAAAAAGCACAAGACTGGACTAGCAATCTCTCTCTGAGTGTGCTACTCAGTCAGAAGTAACCCTAAGGTCAGATTAGCGACAAGCGACAGAGGCTAAAGCCATGAACTGACATTCATTTTCAATCATAGTGGGCGTTTTGTAGCAACAAGACACACCCGTTGCTATGCTGCCAGCTAGGTGGAACCAAAATAAAGCTAAGGGACATGATAGGGCAAATGTGAATCTGAGTGGTGGCAATGAGATATCATTTTACTCGATCAAACAAAATAATCCAAAATGGTGAAATACATCCTGAAACAGCTGTATTTCTGTATGAATCTAGCATGTTTTTTGGCAGAGCACTTCTAAATCTGAAAACAGTTTTTGTAACCAGTAATGCTTCTGAAGTGATTTACAAGACACCTAGAATGCTAACTAGCAATACAGGAACATCACTGTATAAGAGGTTTTACTGAAACAAATAAAGTGTACTTTGGTTCTGTAAAACAGTCAAGCATGGATGAAAACCAGTCTTTTATACGATGCATTCAGAATTCAGAAAGTATTCACAGCGCTTCACTTTTTAACATTGTATGTTCTAGCCTTATTCCAAAATGGAGTAAATTCATTTTTTTCTGTCAAAATTCTACTCAAAATATCCCATAATGACAACATGAATTTTTTTTTTTTTTGCAAATTTGTTGTCTTGAAGCCACTCCTTTGATGTTTTTGCTGTGTGCTTAGGGTCATTGTCCTGCTGAAAGATGAACCGTCGCCCCAGTCTGAGGTCAAGAGCGCTCTGGGGCAGGTTTTCATCCAGGATGTCTCTGTACATTGCTGCATTCATCTTTCCCTCAATCCTGACTAGTCTCCCAGTTCCTGCCACTGAAAAATATCCCCACAGCGTGATGCTGCCACCACCATGCTTCACTGTAGGGATGGTGCCTGGTTTCCTCCAAACATGACACCTGACATTCACACCAAAGAGCTCAGTTTTTGTCTCATCAGACCAGAGAATTTTGTTTCTCATAGTCTGAGACTCCTTCATGTGCTTTTTGCCAAACTCCAGATGTGCTGCCATGTGCCTTTTACTAAGCAGTGGCTTCCATCTGGCCACTCTACCATACAGGCCTGATTGGTGGATTGCTGCAGAGATGACTGTCCTTGTGAAAGGTTCTCCTCTCTCCACAGAGGAATGCAGGAGCTCTGACAGAGTGACCATCGAGTTCTTGGTCACTTCCATGACTAAGGTCCTTCTCCCCCAATCGCTCACTAGCACTGTTGCCTCACAGCGAGCTGGTCATGGGTTCAATTCCTGCCTGTGGTCTTTCTGTGTGGAGTTTGCATGTTCTCCCTGTGTTTGCGTGGGTTTCCTCTGGGTGCTCCGGTTTCCTCCCACATCCAAAGACATGCAGGTTAGGTGGATTGGAATCTTTAAATTGTCCGTAGGTATGCGAGTGGGTGTGGATGTGTTTGTTTGTTTGTGGCCTTGCAACAGACTGGCGTGCTGTCCTGAGTGTACCCCGCTTCACGCTCTATGACTGCTGGGATAGGCTCCATCCCCCTGCGACCCTTGATTGGACTGAGCGGTTGAAGATGAGTGAGTGAGTTTTTATAGGGCGAAACCTCAAGCAGACCTGACTCAGCGAGGTGTCCATCTGGTATGGTCATACCAAGTACAACACAAGATAGATAATAAAACTAGATAATAAAAATTAGAGTCCCAATAAAACACATGGTGTTAGTAAGTAAGTACGCATCACTACACTCTCAATAGCACTTTATGTTGGCAGCTCTCTTTCTATAAAACCCTGCAATATTCTATCCTAAACACAGAGAGATACATCAATTTTGTTTAGCTGTAACAGACTACGAAACAGCAAATACACTCCATTTCAGAGGTGTAAAACTCCGGCTTCAGAAAGTAAAAGTCCAGCCACATATTTGTTCCACCTTCCTAATAAACCAGCTGATTGTAATTAGTTCAGCTCTTCGGGCAGGTGGACGAGCTAATTATTGAGATCACCTGTTTTAGGTGCACAGGTAGAAGCAACACATGCAAGGGTTTTTACTTTCTGAAGCCGGAGTTTTACACCTCTGCTCCATTCATATATAATTGGTAACGTCTAGCTACGTAGCCTACTTGCTAGCCACTGCAGTGGCCTCCATTCTACATTATCGAGTTGATTATCATACATCATCTCATTTTGCTAAATTTTGACTTACCAAAGTACAAACGTGTTTTTTGTTTTTTAAGTAACTATATCTTGCATTAAACTGTAAAACAGTGCATAAATACATTGCCTTCATGCAATCATTCATTGTGTGGCTAGCTACATTAGCATCTTAGGAAATTTGTTTCTTTTGAGTAAAGAATGTATTTTGTTTGTATGCGTGGAACAGAAATGTTGGTTTGCCACTCAATTACTGATTTTATTGAATAGTTTACCTTCCAGTTTAAATATTACATATTTGTATATATTTATCTCCACAAATTCAACAAAGTACCTTCAGCAGGAAGCTTCCAACAATACACATTCCTATAGAAAACCCAGTAAAACATCAATGTCAATTTATAGTGTGACTGCAGTATCAAGTATGAAATGCACCAATGGAACATATTTGAAAACGAAAAGAAAACACACACACACATAAAAATCATATTTGTATGTGTATGTTATTTCCTTACAAAAGACAATTTGTTCACATAATTAAATATATTATAATCCTTTCTTCAAGCACGCAGGTAGTGATTCTGAAAGTATTTTAGCTTCACCAATTTATCAGTCTATTGAATAAGATCAGCTAAATGGCCTTCCAGAATCACCGCTTATCTCTTGCCACATAATACGTGCAGTGTGTGTTGTAGATGATGTATTAAGCCATCCAGCAGCTCCTAAAAGCATGGTTTCGTGAAGTCCATTTTTTTCTGACTTTCATTTTCAAAACTAGAGAATCAGTGCTTTTTCCTCTACCTGCCTTGTCACCCCATTGCATAAAGTGACCACGAGCCACTGTATCAATTCTGGGTTTGGTATTCAGGTGTAATCAGCCATGTAGGACACCAGCTTGCCAAGAAGCGAGGCCTTTTGTGAGACGCCCATCTGTTTTGTGCTTTGGGACAAACCCTGTGCCGACGAGCCGCTGCAATGAAAGGGTGCGTATGAGAAGGCCCAGCTGTAAAGACAACGGTGGGCGGTAGCATCAGGACACAGTCTGTCTGAGGGACTCCTGCAGGCTAGTTTTATTCTAATGCAACATCTACAGCTCCCCTCCATGCATACAACTCAGAGATCAGAGACTGACAGATGCACCGAGGGAGGTTGACTGTGATCTGTGTCAGACACACTGATGTGTGTGTGTTGGGGCTCCCCCCTCTCTGTTAATCTGTTTTGCTAATATTTTCCTGTTGACTCAACAGTGTACATATTACCCAGCTTTAGTGACCTCTCAGCAGGATGTATGTGTGTGAGTTCAGATGGGTTCATTCAGTGGGCTTCCCCCTTCAACAGTATTCATCAGATAGGCTGCAGCATGGGAGCAGGTGATAAGCAGCTACAGGCCAGTCAAACCGTTCCCTCAAGAGTCGTGACCCTGCTGCAGTCGGGCTGATTACACTCAGGACTGCTGGGGCTAAGAATCAGGCATGTGTACTCCGCTTTTCACTGTATCACCCTTGACTGCAATCACAGCAGCCAGATAAGGAATGCAAAAAAACCAGGCAGCAAACAAACCAACATATCACTGTTTTTTTTTTTTTTTTTTAATTGTCTCTATACTTTAGTACAGTTTTGTTAATTCAGCTTCTTGTCATACCCTTGTTCCTCCTGTGGGGCCAGAAGAAAGTATGGAGAACACTCATGAACATGTCATCTCTCACAACTTAGAAATTATGACACCAATTAATATTAAAAAAAATTAGACATAAATGGTAAACGGACTGCATTTATATAGCGCTTTTCCATTTGTATCAGATGCTCAAAACAATGCCTCACATTCACCCCGATGTCAGGGTGCTGCCATACAAGGCGCTCACTACACACCAGGAGCAATAGGGGATTAAAGACCTTGCCCAAGGGTCCTTAGTGATTTTCCAGTCAGGCTGGGATTTGAACCCAGGATCTTCTGGTCTCAAGCCCAACGCCTTAACCACTAGACCATCACCTCCCCTAACTAACCGCTATCTCTGCTTTACATCCAACTTAAATACTGTCATTCCAGAACTGCTGGGAAAAAAAAAATCAACAAACAAAAACATACAGCATCTTCTTCCTGTTTGTAGCATGAAGTGAACCATAAAAAAAAAAAAAAAACCAGAATCAGAGGGTCAGAGTGGAAAATACGTCTCATCAGCAGTGGGTCCAGAACAGACAAGTCAGCTTCAAAATGTAAGTTTCACTTTAAGACGGCCATATGGCACATGATTGAAGGGCGGCGAATGAGTCCTGTTCTGGTTTCGACAATCATTTTGTCTCCTCGTCTTCCATTCGAGATGCTCACAGATTACTGTATCTGGTCACACGTGTCCGTTCAGCCTTCAGTCAGAGTCGCTGCTGGTGCTGGATGAATCGGTGAACATCTCCTCCACATACACGCTAAGAAATGAAACATGGGGGTTTTAAAGGTAATTAATACTATTATTTTCAAAGTACTTGCAATAGTTAATTTTAGGGATTTAAGTAATAATGTTTCATTTGATTTAATTAATTTCAACTACAATATTGTTTTGCACTTAACTGACAATGTTATGTGGAAAAAGTTAACTATATCAATTAAATTCAATGTTTTATTTCTTAGAGTGTACATTAAGGTCTTGTTTTGGCTTGTTCCTATACCCCTCCACCACCAGCAAAAACATAAATAAATAAAATAGCCTGGCATTCTAGGGCTATCATGATGTCATTCTACGAAAAATCTCAGAATTCTTAAACATTTGTTAGAATTTTCCCTTGGTAAGATAAAATTTATTCACAAAGCATCTTAAGAGAGCTCCTAAGGTGCAAAACTGAGGAGGGGGGAGGAGAACTTTTAAGAAGCCTAAGAGTGTCATAAGCATAGAAGATGGCAGAAAGACAGAGAGGAAGGAGAGACTTTCTCCATATGCTGAGTGGCAGTGATTCAGTATCAGGCTACCGGCTTGATGGTGCAGGAATGTTTGTGGTTGACTTCATCAGGAATGAGCTTACTTTTCCCACCCAGCGTAGTAACACAATACCTGAGATGGAGGTCATCACAAAATTGTGATAGCTGGCTATGGGAAAAATATCAATTGCATGTAAATATATACATATATATATATATATATATATATATATATATATATATATATATATATATATATATATATATATATATATATATATATATATATAAATCCCGAAGGAAATTGTTTTGCCAGAGTGCCAAAACAGTAAACATATATAAATATTTACGTAACGGCTGAGTGGATCCTTGTCATTTGATTGGTGCTTTGTATGTCACGTGACATGGATTATTTGTCCCATTTGTGTTGCGTTGCATTTAGCGTGCAAATATGGATCTTATGTGTAAATATAAGTCATTTTTTGGTCCAAAGATCTGACTGCATTTATTTCAATGCAGGTCTACTTTAAAGTTTGTGTTGGGCTGTTCAGCACCAGTGACTGACAAAAAACAAAATGTAAGTCCCTTTTCTGTTGTTTTAAATTAATAAAATATCAAATGCAAGGATCTGTTTTAGCCAAAATATTAACAAATAATGAATGTTTTTCCATTCTTTCAATGGAATGAATATTTCATTCGGTGAAAGCTGGAACGTCCCATTCAACTCGGCCACCTCATGAAATATTCGTACCACTGAACACAAACATTCATTATTTGTATTATATATATATATATATATATATATATATATATATTCTTATCTTATATTTGTACATAGATATTTTCTTTGCACTGTTCTGTAGGATTTTATACTTATAACTATTTCTTTATTTTTACTTTATCTATTTGCATTATCAAAAGAGAGGCTCTCTCCAATCTCATTGTACATTTTATATAATAACAATAAAAGGCATTCTATTCTATTCTAAATTCTACAACATTCATACACTTATTAATATCACAGAAAGCGATGCCAGCAGCCAGAGCCTAAACTCACCTGTTTATGAAGAACTTTGCTTGTGTGCTGCAATCACTGCTCTCGCTTTGAATGACAGCATGTACCAGCACTTTTCGCACTCGGCGCATGTGCGCAGTTACCAGCATGGAGAGTAAACATAACAATAAGCTAATCAATACAATAATCAGCATGTGAATGAGGTACCTTTAAACATTTTGAAGCTGTGTAACAATTCATTTAATTTTTCTGTTTCATCATCATAACATTGAATTCTTTTCATGATTACACATTTCTTAATACAGTTCAGGATATATGATCAGTTGATTTTACTGTCCATTCATAAGTAGGACTACAGAGCACATTTCATTTTTTTTCTCTTTCCTTTTTTGTGACAACCAATCACAGCTCTCAGAAAACGGCGTCATAACTAGCAATAGGGCCAACCCCGCCTCCTCACTAAGATAAAAGTTTCTGTCTACTCCTTGCTCAGAGTTGCTCTCAGAAACTTTCTGAATCACTCTTAGGCTAAGATTCCTTGCTAGGAATCTTTAGGCTAAGTTGGAGCTCTCTGAGAGGACTCTGAGATGCTTTGTGGATACAGGCCCTGATCTATGTCACAACCATGTCTGCAACATGGATCCTACAATGGAATAAATGTTCCTTTATAAATGGGAAACAGGCTTAGAAATAACAAACATTTTACAAAAACATGTCATATTGACTTGATTTCCCTAACACAGCCATCGAGATATTTGTTTGTTTGATTAGTTGTTGTGCTGAGTAATCAGGTTTCTCTCATATTTTCTGCATGAATGATGTTTGATTTCAGATGTCTAAATCGACTGCTGATAAATTTATTTTTTAATTTTATGTTTTATTATTTTTTATTGATTGATCGATTTGGTTGATTGATTCTGCCAGACAAGATGTGTATGGTTCATTTTTAATCCTGCACTGATTGCAGAACATCAACAACTGATGTAAATTTATGAAACCTTAACTACATTAACCTTGCATTGGTGGATGTGTGGTTGGTAACAATTTATATTTAAATTGCATTATAAGCATAAGTTAATGTAAAGAAATCGCCATGTATAGGGTGCTTATTAACAGTATGCATTAACAAGACCATGTAAGTGTCAATATTAACATTAACTGTTTAATACAATGATTTGCAAGAATGAAATGTTTATATTGTTATTTCTATTGTTTACAAGAATTACTACTGTAATTTGTATTTGAACATACAAAACTACTGACAGTTACAGTATTTACTTTCATCACACTACACTGATTTATGTATTCTATGTCTGATCAGCACCATGGACAGCTCTTCTTACAGAGCATTATATAAAAGTATGAAATTCCATTTTCACTTAGGAGTTGGTGGTGGCCAATGTGCTTGGTTTCAGTTCAGAAGGCTCTGGGTTCAAATCCCACCCCTGCCACATTTCTCCATGTAATGTGGAGTTGCGTCAGGAAGGGCATCCGGCGTAAAACCTGTGCCAATTCAACATGCAGATCCAACTTGGATTTGCTGTGGCGACCCCGAGTGCAAAACAAGGGAGCAGCTGAAGGGACTTACTTACTAGTTGCATGGAATATGCAAATTTAAAAATAAGGTGCTTTCCATAAATACTCTGAACTTTTAAGATCTGTCTTAGTTGGAAAACTTGGCCCAGTTCTTTGAGTCACGCAAAAGATAAGGTGCTACACACCTTGAACAAGCACACTGGGAGCAGTGGGAAGGAAAAACTCCTTCCAGTGACCGATGGCTCAAAAGGCAAGACAGATGTGAAGAGCACTGTATCTCCGAGACATGTTCTGCATCTGTGTTTATTTATTTGTCTGTCTATCTGTCTGTCTGTCTGTCTTTTAGGAGGATTATGTCTAAATAATGCAGCAGATAGAATATTTACAGAGGGATCCTTCAAATGGTGATACAAGCACCAAATTTGGCAAAGGTACACCTTAGATAGTACTCTTTTGAGAAAAAAAAAACAACGGGCCACTTGAATTTTCAATAGGCGGCCACGTAGGGGTCAATTGAAGAATTACATAGGGTTCAAAATATAAAAATGCTCTAGTCATATTGAAAATTATACCACATTATTTGTCTGATTGTAAAGATCCCAAAAAGGTATAGTTTGGACTACCTATGACTGAATTCTATAGAGTTATGGGGTAAAAACTGAACTATGGCGGTGATCTGTATCTGGATTGGCTGATGTCAGAAATCTCTAATTGCTCTTGTCGTTGTTGTTTTGCACCCAATTTTAAATCCAAATTAATGACCTCTGTCATTCTGTCTACACCCCTGTCTGTTTTGTGTGTTGGTAATTTAAAAACCAATGATTTTGGCAGAGAATAGGCAAGGTGGCAGCTTCAGTTGGAAGGCTTGCAAAACATGCGCAGGGAAAAATCCCAAACTACTATGGCAAAAACCATAATTCACCAAACCTGAATCCTGAGCGCTCTCCTACATGATGCCTACTAGAAAAGGAAACTAAACAGCTTCCACCTCCAGTGCCTGCATCGACTGCTGACAAATACTTGGCAACACAAGGTTTCAAACAAAGAGGTACTTCAAAAAACAAATGTGGTAAGTGTTGCAGTCCTTATGAAGTAAAGGTGCCTAACATGGCTGGGCCATGTTCACCACATGTAAGAATTCAAAAGATCTATTGTATTGTATGTATGGTGGATGGAAATCACCTAACTGGCTATAACTAAACTCTGCTTTACAGACACATGCAAGTGTGACCTGTCATGTCATGTGCGGAAAGTAGAAGGAAGAAGCAACATGCTTGTCTGGTTCTGTCCCTTTCCATCACCAAACAACTCCGTAAACCCAGTCTCACCACTTTGTCTGTCTTTCTCCATACCTTATCAACATGGTGGGGAGGCATGTGTTCTAATGGTCCTGCCTGGAAATAAACTGCTGATTACAAATGTGAAATGGAATATCATATGTTTCAGTCTGAGTCAGCTGGTGTGGAGATGCAGAGCAGGTGAGTTGTTCATGAGAAATGAGGCATGTGTTGCATGGAAGAGAACCCCTCACTTTGCTTTGCACCATATGCCCCCACCACCCAATTTACAGCAATGCATGGAGAGAGACCTTATGTTCCACCCCCACACCCCACCCCACCCTGGAAACTAACAGAAGCTCCATTGATGAGCACAATGCATGCGGCGAGGCGGCTGAACTGGCCTCTCGCCCCACTTGACACTGGTTTGACCTCTGGCATGTGAGTCACCGTCCCTGCAGGCTGACCCATTGCATCTCCCTGCACTCTGCTCCCACCCACCTGTGTATCCTCAGGTCAGCAGTTAAATTCAGACTGAGGATACAGTAAATGATTTGTAAATCATGTAGATATCACACAAAGGCACTTAAAGTTTGGGAATTACTGATGATGCTGCTTTACAGTTTATCTTAAAGGAGCCATATTGTGCACAATTTGTTTATATCTACTTTTTGCAGGTACATATGGTTGTGATGACATGTGAAGCATCCCCAAAGTCCCACAGTTCTCTGATTGTGCATGCAGATTGTAGCAAAATTTAGGCCTGAGAAAGTTTGTTTTTGCCTTCACTGATGTATGTCACAGAACTCATATCTGAACTCCTGCTTACTCTCTGAGACACACCCACTGAGCCTGTTTGTACTCTGAGTCACGCCAACATGGTGTTTTAGAAAAAAGAATGTAATGCACCCCCTCTCATGGAAGAAAGAGCATAGCAGTTATTTTCCAAGTAAACAAGCATGTGTCTTAGAGACTAAGAATTAATTATTTTATTTCTGTTAAAGAGTTCATGTGATCACCAGGGTCGAATGAACAAATTTTATTAGAAATTAGTTGCCTATAAGTGTTAATGCTGGCCTTTGATCTTGATTTTGTTCTGATTACAGGATCAAAGCAATCCACAATCAGCATCCAAGGTCAGAGATTATGATCAAAAGGTCAGACTCAGATATGTTAGTTCAGTGATTGGGTTAAAAGGTCAGAATCAAGGATGAGTGATCAGGATCAAAGGTAAGAAATCACCATTTCATTGAAGCAATCAGAATCAAAACCCAGTGATGAAGCTCAAATCTCAGTGGTCAGGATTAAAAGGTCAGCATCAAAGATGAGTGATGAAGGTGAAAGGTCACCAATCTTAATTTATCTTAAGCAATAATGATTGAAGTTCAGTGATCAGGATCAAAGCCCAATGATTAGGATCAAATGTCGACAATGAGTATCAAAGGTCAGTGACCAGAATCAAATCTCAGTGTTCGGTATCAAATTCATTCAAGTTCGGGTTCAGAGATAAACAATTACGATCAAAGTTCAGCAATCAGACATTTATTTATCCAGTAAGGATCAAAGGTCAACATAAAAGCTGAAGGAGTACATCTCACTGATTAGGCTCAAAGGTCAGGATAAAAGATGACTAATCGGGGTTGAAGATGAGTAATCAGGATCAAACATCATTTATTAGGATCAAATGTCAGCAATCAGGATTGGAATTCAGCAGTCAGGACTAAATATAAGTCATGAGGATCAAAGGTCAGCACTCAGGATAAAGGTTCACTACTCAGGATGACTGAACCAGTTTCAGGATCCTGTGACTGTCTATCCATCAGTGTACTATGGTCTGGATCCAGACAATGATCCCATGTGGTGGCAACAATATTTTATTGGACAGGTGTACTGAGGTTTATCTGCAGAGCAGTGATACAGAGCTATGTGCTCCACCGAGTCCCTTTCTAGTTTTTAGGCTGGATTACCTCAGTATCTGTGCGGTGGTTGTTTTGAATCCACCTGGTGACCTACTGTGTATGAACTCGCTAACCATGTGTATGATCCCTTTATTGGTGCTGGACACACATTTACTTTCTCTCACACACACTCATACATGCAAGCAGCATGAGCAATGAAAGGCTTGTAACTGCCCTCTTCCCTTCTGGGCTGATGACACCCAGGAAGACAGGCTGATGGAGTAACAGGGAGGTGGAGTCTGATCTGCCATTCTGTTCCTTTACAACTTTACAAAATAGGCTTTTAATTTGCTACAGCGTCTGGAGAGTCTGAATTGTGCCTGCATCAATCACCATCATCACTCGGGCCGGGAACACTCCGTCCCTTGGGCCCTCTCACTGAGCGGCCCTCGGGCAGATCACTTTCTCTGCCTTCATCTGGGGTAGTTTCCTCTGTCTGTGCTCCACACACCTCCCACGTGCAAACAAAGTGACACCTCCAGGACAGTGCCACTCCACACTGCTCTCATTTTCCAAACTCACTCCAATCAGCTGTTCAGCATGAAATAACCAAATCCACTGTTTGAATGCAGATGCCGTGTTCTGTCAAATGTGTGTAATGACAAGCAGCAGCAAAAATCCTCAGTTATTTTATAGATGTGAGTTTATCCAGCCCAGTCTCACATTTTTTTTTTCATGGGCCCGTCACGAAATGAGTCAAATTTTCGTGACAGGGTTTTTTAACTCACTATTACTAACCTTACTCCTACCCCCAACCCTAACCATAACCACCCCAACCCCCGACCTGCCAATTCACATTTACTTTCGTGCAGTCATCACAGAATGAATTAGAATGAATTTATGCTGCTGTGACATACACGAGGCTGTCATGGTTTAAAATCCTGCAGGGCAGCAAGGTCCCCCTGCTCAAGCCAGCACATGTCCAGGCCCATTTGAAGTTCACCAGTGACCATCTGGATGATCCAGAGGAGGCATGGGAGAAGGTCATGTGGTCAGATGAGACCAGAATCGAGCTTTTAGGAATCAACTCCACTTACCATGTTTAGAGGATGAGAACAACCCCAAGAAAACCATCCCAACCGTGAAGCATGGGGGTGGAAACATCATACTCTGGGGGTGCTCTTCTGCAAAGGGGACAGGACGACTGCACCGTATTGGAGGGAGGATGGATGGGGTCATGTATTGCGAGATTTTGGCAAACAACCTCCTTCCCTCAGTAAGAGCATTGAAGATGGGTCATGGCTGGGTCTTCCAGCATGACAATGACCCCAAACACACAGCCAGGGCAACTAAGGAGGGGCTCCGTAAGAAGCATTTCAAGGTCCTGGAGTGGCCTGGCCAGTCTCCAGACCTGAACTCAATAGAAAATCTTTGGGAGCTGAAACTCCAAACCTGAAAGATATAGAGAAGATCTGTATGGAGGAGTGGACCAAAGTCCCCGCTGCAGTGTGTGAAAACCTGGTGAAAAACTACAGGAAACATTTGACCTCTGTAATTGCAAACAAAGGCTACTGTACCAAATATTAACATTGATTTTCAGAGGTGTTCAAATACTTATTTGCAGCAGTAACATATAAATAAATGATTTAAAAAAATCATACATTGTGATTTCCGGATTTTTTTTTTTTTTTTAGACTGTCTTTCACAGTGGACATGCACCTAAGATGAAAATTTCAGACCCCTCCATGATTTCTAAGTGGGAGAACTTGCAAAATCGCAGGGTGTTCAGATACTTATTTTCCTCACTGTAATGGTCAACACACACACACACTCACACACACTCATACATGCAAGCAGTGTGAGCAATGAAAGGCTTGTAATTGCCCTCTTCCCTTCTGGGCTGATGACACCCAGGAAGACAGGTTGATGGAGTAACAGGGAGGTGGAGTCTCATAACCACCCCAACCCCCTGCTTCACTTTTAATTTCGTGCAGTCATCACAGAATGAATTAGAATGAATTTATGCGGTCGTGACATAAATGAGGCGCTTTGCGTCACAATATCGCGAACCAATAGATTAATGTATATTTCGTGCTGCTGAATCACGACTTGCAGTGAGACTGGGTTGCTTATTATGTATCACTAAGTGAAGGAAATAAAAATCAACAGACATTCGTCATGGTAGAAGTGGTCACTATGAATTATGATCTCAATTTCTAACATTGCATCATGTTCACATTTAAGTAGAAACACATAGAGCATACACAATACATTATCTTCACACACAGTCACGCACAGTGCGTTCAGAAAGTATTCACAGTGCTTCACTTTTTCCACATTTTATATTACAGCCTTTTAAAAAATTGGATAAAATTCATTGTTTCCTCAATATTCTACACACAATACCCCATAATGACAATGTGAATAAAAGTTTTTTTTTATTTTTGAATTATAAATAAACAAAAACTAACAAATCGCGTGTACATAAGTATTCACAGCCTTTGCCATGAAGCACAAAATTAAGCTCCAGTGCATCCTGTTTCCACTGTTCATCCTTGAGATGTTTCTACAGCTAAATTGGAGTCCACCTGGAGTAAATTCAGTTGACTGGACATGATATAGTCACACATCTGTCTACATATAAGGTCCCACAGTTGACAGTGCAAGTCAGAGCACAAATCAAGCACGAAGTCAAAGGAATTGTCTGTAGACCTCTGAGACAGGACTGTCTCGAGGCACAAATCTGGGGAAGGGAACAGAAACATTTATGCTGCTTTGAAGGTCCCAATGAGCACAGTGACCTCCATCATCCGTAAATGTAAGAAGTTCAGATCCACCAGGACTCTTCTTGCAGTTGGCTGCCCGTCTAAACTGGGAGATCGGGGAGAAGGACCTTAGTCAGGGAGGTGAGCAAGAACCTAAGTGTCATTCTGTCAAAGCTCCAGCATTCCTCTATGGAGAGAGGAGAACCTTTCAGAAGGACAACCATCTCTGCAGCAATCCACCAATCAGGTCTGTATGGTAGCAGCATCAAGCTGTGGCGATGTTTTTCAGTGGCGGGAACTGGGAGACTAGTCAGGATTGAGGGAAAGATGAATGCAGCAATGTACAGAGACATCTTGGATGAAAACCTGCTCCAGAGCGCTCTGGACCTCAGACTAGGGTGACTGTTCATCTTTCAACAGGACAATGACCCTAAACACACAGCCAAGATATCAACGGAGTGGCTTCAGGACAACTCTGTGAATGGCCTTGAGTGGCCCAGCTAGAGCCCAGACCTGAATCTGATTGAACACCTCTGGAGAGATCTGAAAATGGCTGTACGCCAATGCTCCCTATCCAACCTGGATGGAGCTTGACAAAACTGCTCAAAGATAGGTGCGCCAAGCTTGTAACATTATATTCAAGAAGACTTGAGGCTTTTATTGCTGCCTAAGGTGCATCAGCAAAGTATTGAGCAAAGGGTGTGAATACTTATGTACATGTAAGTTCCAACCTGGTCTCACGGCAAATTGTGATTCAGCAGCACAAAATATACTGCACGAAATTAATTAATTAATGTAAAAATTAATAAAATTATTTAAAATTAATTCAAAAAAACCCTGTCACGAAAATGTTACTCATTTCGTGACAGGAGCACGAAAAAAAAAGTGAGACTGGGCTGATAATTTCTTAGGTTTTTTAATTTTAAGAAATTTGTAAGAATTTCAAAAAAAAAATTCACATTGTCATTATGGGGTGTTGTGTGTAAAATCTTAAGGGGGAAAATTAATTTACTCCATTTTGGAATGAGTAACATAACAAAATGTGGAAAAAGTGAAGCTCTGGGAATACTTCCAGATGCACTGTACACACCTTCTCACTCACACACACACACACACACACACACACACACACACACACACACACACACACACACACACACACACACACACACACACACACACACACAGACATTTTCCCATCAAACATATATTTTCTTCGTCATATATGATTTACTAATACAAATATTTTCTCTCACAGATACACATATTTTCAGTTAAACATATTTTCCCCTCACAGACAATTTTTTAAACTCATTCACACACACATTTTCATTCAGACATACACATTTTTTTCATCACACATACACACGGTTTCACACTAACAAGTACCATGTAGAACCAGTATAGTACCCTATGGTTACGGTCACATATTTAGATTTTGTACAATAATAGCTTGTGCAAATCTAAGAATTAATTAATACTTCCACAGATCCTAATGGTTGCAAATATTTACCCAAAAGGAGGTACACACACACTGCAAGTATAACTTCTAGTTTTCTGTGAAACCACTTCAGTCGTTGGGTGACAATAAACTTGTGAAGCTGCATTCACAGAAATCTGTTTCAGAAAATGTGCAGTAAGTGAGGTTTGTAAAGTTCCAAATGGAATTTTCAGGTACTTTGCTGCTGCTGTAAGTTCAGGTTTCCACCCTTGTGTAATCAGCTTTAATTGACTTTAATTAGCGTGTAGTAATTAAATTTGTTTTCCACAAATTATTTCAATGATCCCAGTGGGTGGCCTCGTGATCTCCTTAGGGCCAAATTAGCTGCAATTAACACACACTAATGGCAAGCTTTTGCAGTTCCAAAACAAACAGAGTGCATCCCGCTACATTTGGAGACATGTTGTGTGTTGGAGAGGTGCTGGGGGCCAGTTCACCGGACCACCAACTCCATATCAACACAATCCCAGACACTTTACCTCCATGACTCCCAATCAGGACAGAGTGGAGATTATTATTATTATTATTATTATTATTATTATTATTAAACCAATCAAAACAAAAACCAGACGATCTGATTGCATGTTTCATATTCTTGAGTTTCTTACAACCCCAATTCCAATGAAGTTGGGACATTGTGTGAAATGTAAATAAAAACAGAATACAATGAATTGCAAATCCTCTTCAACCTATATTCAACTGAATACACCACAAAGACAAGAAATTTAATGTTCACACTAATAAACTTTATTGTTTTGTGCAAATATTTGCTCATTTTGAAATGGATGCCTGCAACATGTTTCAAAAAAGCTGGGACAGTGGTATGTTTACCACTGTGTTACATCACCTTTCCTTCTAACAACACTCAATAAGCATTTGGGAACTGAGGACACTGTGAGTGTCATGATTGGGTATAAAAGGAGCATCCCCAAATGTCTCTGCCGTTCACAAACAAAGATGGTGTGAGGATCACCACTTTGTGAACAACTGTGTGAAAAAATAGTCCAACAGTTTAAGAACAATATTTCTCAACGTTCAATTGCAAGGAACTTAGGGATTCCATAATCTACAGTCCATAATATAATCAGAAGATTCAGAGAATCTGGAGAACTTTCTACACGTAAACGGCAAGGCCAAAAACCAACACTGAATGCCCGTGACCTTCGATCCCTCAGGCGGCACTGGATTAAAAACTGACATCCTTGTGCAAAGGATCTTACCGCGTGGGCTCAGAAACACTTCAAAAAAACACTGTCAGTTAACACAGTTTATTGCTACATCTACAAGTGCAAGTTAAAACTCTACCATGCAAAGCAAAAACCATGCATCAACAACCTGGTCTCACGGCAAGTCGTGATTCAGCAGCACGAAGTATACATTAATCTATTGGTTCGTGATATTGTGATGAAAAGTGCCTCATTTTTGTCATGGCAGCACGAATTCATTCTAATTCATTCCGTGATGGCTGCACAAATTTAAAAGTGAAGCGGGGGGTCGGGTTAGGGTGGGGGGAAGGAGTAAGATTAGCGTATGGTTAATGTTAGTGTCGGGAAAGGAGTAGTGTTAGTAATAGTGAGTTTAAAAAAAAACCCATCACGAACATTTGACTCATTTTGTCACAGGAGCACGAAAAAAAAAATGTGAGACTGGGCTGATATCAACAACATCCAGAAACGCCGTCGCCTTCTCTGGGCCTGAGCTCATTTAAAATGGACAAATGCAAAGTGGAAAAGTGTGCTGTGGTCTGATGAGTCCACATTTCAAATTGTTTTTGGAAATCATGGACGTCGTGTCCTCCGCACAAAAGAGGAAAAAGACCATCCACGTTGTTACCAGCACAAAGTACAAAAGCCAGCATCTGTGATGGTATGGGGGTGTGTTATACCATCACAGATGTCATGTGTAAGTTGCCCATGACATGGGCAACTTACACACATCTGTGATTGCACTATCAATGCTGAAAGATACATCCAGGTTTTGGAGCAACATATGCTGCCATCCAAGCAACATCTTTTTCAGGGACGTCCCTGCTTATTTCAGCAAGACAACACCAAGTCACATTCTGCACGTGTTACAACAGCGTGGCTTTGTAGTGAAAGAGTGTGGGCACTAGACTGGCCTGCCTGCAGTCCAGACCTGTCGCCCATTGAAAGTATGTGACGCATTATGAAGCACAAAATACAGCAACGGAGACCCCTGACTGATGATCAGCTGAAGTTGTATATCAAGCAAGAATTGGAAAGAATTCCACCTACAAAGCTTCAACAATTAGTGTCCTCAGTTCCCAAACGCTTATTGAGTGTTGTTAGAAGGAAAGGTGATGTAACACAGTGGTAAACATACCACTGTCCCAGCTTTTTTGAAACGTGTTGCAGGTATCCATTTCAAATTGAGCAAATATTTGTACAAAAACAATAAAGACCATTAAATATCTTGTCTTTGTGGTGTATTCAATTGAATATAGGTTGAAGATGATTTGCAAATCATTGTGTTATGTTTTTATTTACATTTTACATAACGTCCCAACTTCATTGGAACTGGGATTGTAGATCATATTTACATTTTTGCATACAAAAAAATCAGTTCAATCTTGTCACCATATAAAACCTTTGAACTGTTGTTGAACCTTTCCAGACTTAATTAAAAAGAATGAAAGTTGCACAGTGAACTACTGAGATCTCATTTGACCATGTAACTGTCACTGTATGTATGTTGAGTACACTAAATATAAAAGCAAAACCAAAGAAAAGATTTGTAAAGTACTGTATTTTACAGACTATAAGTTACACCAGCGTATAAAACACATCTGCCAAAAATGCATCATGAAGAGGAAAAAACAAGTCACATTTATTTAAGTTTCACAAGATTTCATTTTCAAGAAAAAAGGGTATTTCTAAAAATCTGTAAAGACTATTCAGTCACACACTGGCCTAAAGACTATCCGAAATTCAAAATTCTCTGAACAAATGCAGGACATAAATCGACAAATTCATGGTAGGAAACTTTATTTTGATTAAAATGAGAAAAATAGTGCACAAAAATATATGGCCGGGGTCATGCTTGAGATTTAAATGGAACAGACCTGCTGGCCATGCCATCTTTTCAAAGAGGGAGTGTCTCTACAGCTGTCCAACAGATGCTTTGTTGGATTCCACATATGGGTTTGTGTTACATAAGTCACAGATCAGTTGGTTCAGTCTTAAATTTTACTTATAGGAGGAGAACGTCTATACATTCAGAGCCATTGCGGGATTTTGGGTTTTTTTTCATGTCAAACGTCAACAATTAACTATAAAAGGGACTTGCTGCTGTTGTTTGTTTCTTTAGTTTGTTTTTTTTTGGGGGGGGGGGGGTGTTATTGATTTTTTTTTTTTTTTTTTTTTTTTTTTTTTTGCACAATATGGCATCTTACATTTTTTTTACTTCATATTTGGTTGTTATTTTTCATGAAGCAGAATTTATTGTTGAAAAAATGTGACTTTGTCCTACAGAAGAAATTAATCCTTTATCTAATTTACATATGAAGAGGGATTTTTTTTTCTTTTCTTCAAATGAATGAGCTGTGAAGAGAGCAAACATAAAATGTAAAGTGAAAAATAGAAGTGTTTGTTTTTTTGTTAATAATGCATTGGTACGCGTGAATAGTAAGGCGGTTACATTTAGATTAATTTGATTGTTTTCTTTAACTATAATTTTGTAGTTTCTTCTATAATATCAGGTGTTAACAGTCTGTCAAACTATATGCGTGCATCTGCAGCGCACCACGTGTGTGCGTCAGCAGAGATTCATTCGTGATCCTCTGGGTCCTTTCAAACCGATAAAAAGCTGCTCTTATTACAGTCACACACTTTATGATCATTCGTCAGCTTCCACTGATTCAGATTTTTAATTTGCTCCAAATATAAAATAACTTATCATTCATCCATATTAATTCACCGTCGGGCATAAAAAAAAAACAAATTCTGCAAGAGAACTTAGAGTTCATTAGCATAATGGGAATTTTAATATTCCACTGTATTCATTTAAAATTATATGTGTTTTTTATGAATGCGGATTAATTTTAAGATTAGTCAGCAATGATTACTCTGCAAACGATAAGAAAACAGTAAGTGAAATAAATGAATTCTTCAACTAAATCAACTTAATGTAGATTTTCCTTTCTTTCTTTCTTTTTCTTTCTTTCTTTTAATCAACAGACCAAAATCCAAAGGTTTTCAATTCACACAAACAGCACCCCCCCCCCCCCCCCCCCATAAATTATTGACAGATTATTAAAACTACAATCACTTTTCTGCTTGGTGACTAATCATTAATTGATGAATCGGATAATTTATGCGTGTGTGTGTGTGTGTGTGTGTGTGTGTGTGTGTGTGTGTGTGTGTGTGTGTGTGTGTGTGTGTGTGTGTGTGTGTGTGTGTGTGTGTGTGTGTGTGTGTGTGTGTGTGTGTGTGTTTGGGGGGGGGGGGGATTACTCAGTCTGAATAGTAACCGTCACTTTTATCATTTTTAAAGTGCGTCTATTTAAAGTGAAAAATACATTGATGGGTATATTTATTAAATCAAATGTTTTTATATGACTCGATAGACAGACAGAGAGCCCAATTTATTCTCAAAACTTAAGTAATAATTTTAGTCTATTTTTTATTTATTATTATTATTATTATTATTATTATTATTATTATTATTATTATTATTATCTACTTCTGTGAACCTTGAGTTTAAAATTAACTGATTGCATTGATACTGTTCTAAGTTAATACCGTATGTTGGATAGAATAATAAAAAGGGCTGCTGATACGACGGCGGTGAAATGACGTCACATTACCCGCGTTTGAAGTGTCACCCTTATTCCGTTTTGCGTCATCACAGGATAAAACAAGGCACGAATGACGACCGGCAGAAATTCCTCTTTATTTACCGTCTGCATTTATCGCACAGCTGTTTTTTTGTTTTGTTTTGTTTTGTTTTGTTTGTTTTTTTGTTTTGGTAGCTCCGGCAGGTGTTTGCGTCGCTCGGAGCCGCACGTGGTCACATGTGGATTGTTGGAGAAACACAAGAGGAAGAAGCCTCGCGGACGGTGATGATGATGATGATGATGATGATGATGATGATGATGATGATGATGATGATGATGATGTAATTAAGATCGGTGTGGATTCAGTGGATTTCCTGGATCGCTTCAGAGGAAACATCTTGAAATAAGTGCGGTCATGCTGCACTGTGCCAGCTGCGACAAACCCATTGTGGAGCGCTTTTTGCTCAAAGTGCTGGACAGACCGTGGCACGTACAGTGCGTGCAGTGCTGCGAGTGTAAATGCAGGCTGACAGACAAGTGTTTCTCACGAGAAGGCAGGCTCTACTGCAAAAACGACTTCTTCAGGTAGGCACAGATCAACTAAAGGCACTCCATATATAAAAAACTGAAGTTTTAATTAACAGTCTTCTGGCGCCGAATAGAAGACTTTGTTTGGTCTCTTTGCGTATTTAAAATAAAATTTAAAAAATGAGAGTGCCTTTTGTGCACGAAATATAATACGAAGCAGCTAAATTTTCACATTCATTTATTTTTCTTTCTTCCCAACATATTTGATATTCTTTGATCAGTGCTTTCGATTCCATTCATATTTAGTGTTTTTGGAGGTAACAAACGGCAGCAGATTGTCTTCCATTTTTGTGGCACCTGACCTGAACAAAGTGTGTTTTCTGCCTTTTCCGGCAGGAGGTTTGGAACTAAGTGTGGCGGTTGCGCACAGGGGATTTTACCCAGCGATCTGGTGCGCAGAGCGCGCAGCAAAGTGTTCCACCTGAACTGTTTCACCTGCGTGATCTGTCACAAACAGCTGTCCACGGGAGAGGAACTCTACATCCTGGACGAATTCAAATTTGTTTGTAAAGATGACTACCAAAACAACAATGGCAAAGACACAATCGTCGTGTCAGGTAAATAAAAACAGAATTAATAATCCAGTATGGAAAAATTGTAAAAATAACAGTGTTTTATATATATATATAATAAAAAAACTGTTATTTTATTTATTATTTATAAATTTATAAACTTTATTTATAAACTGTTATTTTTTTTTGATTATATATAATCAAATTATTTGCGATAAAAAACGGTAAAAGAATAAACTAAATAAATATAAATGAAATTAAATGGAATAACTACACTGAAACTAAATTCTTTTCAGTGAATTATTTTTATGGTTTTTCAACAAAACAATCAAGTTATTGTTGATTGAGTAATATCCTGTATTAAATCACCCTTGACCTTTCTCCATGCAATGCCAGGAAGGGCATCCGACTTAAAACGTGCCAAATCAACAAGCGTTACCTTTTTAATGCTTTTTGATGATTAAATTGGACAAAATTCTGGGTACCATTCGATATTTATTTGTAGCTATATTTATTTATATATAAAAGGATGTCTAAGACATTGCAGGATACTGTATTATAGATATAGAATTATTAGATCAAAAGGTAACAACAGTAAGAATTGTAGTCGTAACAATAATAATAATTATCTATCCATTTTCTATACCTCCTTATTCCAAGGGACAGGGGGGGCTGGAGCCTATCCCAGCACTTATTATTGTTATAATTAAAGACCTTTTCCGGGTGGTTCTGGTACTAAATAATTATATATATTTCCCTGCAGCTGTAACACTAGGCGACTCTTCGTGAGTGTGGTATTCTGCAGAACTTGACTTTTCTTATAGATGTGTAATATGTTGCCAGTGACGACGTGCAGCGACCCGAGTATGTCTCCGGACTCGCAGGACCCGCAGGATGACGGCAAGGATTCGGAAACGGGGCATTTGTCCGATAAAGACGTGACGAGCCACAACGAAGGCGACCAGCACAGCGCCGCGGGTAAAAGGCGAGGGCCTCGAACCACCATCAAAGCTAAGCAGCTGGAGACCCTGAAAGCGGCTTTCGCGGCCACGCCAAAGCCCACCAGACACATCAGGGAGCAGCTGTCGCGGGAGACCGGCCTCAACATGAGAGTGATCCAGGTAAAAGGTTCACTAATCTGCAGAATCTATCCTCTGTACTCACAATCGGACCCTTTACAAACTGATCCAACAGGTGCCAGTGCGTAAAGACGCACGGCACGGAATTAGGGGCATTATAAAATGTGTGTCATGGCTGACTGGACTTTTATTTACATTAGTTGCGCTAAAATCAGTAAAATAAATTGACTAAATCAGCGCCGACGTGATAAAAAAAACAAAAAAAAAACGTTCCTCTTGCGTAATTTACGCATGTGCCAAAAAGATTCTTATTCAGTCGGTGAGCTAATATGTTGCTCTGCTTCAGTGCTGCTCATGAACTTTGCGTGATTTGGTCTTTAAAGGTTTGGTTCCAGAACCGGAGGTCCAAAGAGAGACGCATGAAGCAGCTGAGCGCCCTGAGCGCGCGGAGGCACGTGCTGTTCCGCGGCCCCAGGAGGATGAGAGCTCTGGGGGACAGACTGGATCCGGGAGAGCTCGCTCACTTCTCTTATTATGGAGGTGAGCTGCGCTTGGGTTGAAGAAGCAAGGTCACTGTCGTCTCGCGCTTGCAACCGACAGTCCCAATTAAATGCGATTTTATTCCTGAAGATATGAACTGTTCCTATTTTTCCAGAGTATCCCGGTGAATACTACGGATCAGGAGGAAGTTATGAATACTTCCCAGGTCCTCCGTCCTCCCAGGCTCAGACAGCAGCAGACTTGGGCTTTGCATCCTCCTCCGTCCCTGCGGGGACCCCTTTAGGAGTGCACCACCACCACCAGGGGCGCCACTGTCCCGGAGAGGTGCAGTGTTTCTCTGACAGTGTTTCCCATCATGCCACAGACTCACCCAGTCCAGACCCCACTGGACCAGGTTCCATGCACAGCCTGTCCAGTGAAGCCTTCACCGGCACCACCACTGACAGCGGCTACACCAACCAGCTGTCCCAGCCCTCCTCAGACATGAGCGAAGGCACTGTGTGGTAACAAACTCAGTTTGAGGGCAAATCACTGTTTTTTTTTTTTAATTGACTTGTTTACAAAATATTTATTTATTTATTTGCTTTTCAGTAAAATCCTGCTGCTAAATCTGTATGTCTGTGGAATTGTTTATTGACTAAACAATCTCATATTGTTCAAGCAATAAACACATTTCTGGCACTTGTGCAAAAGTTTTAGGCACATAAAAAAGCTGTTACATATCTTTTTGTAAATATCAGGTCTATCATTAAAAAAAAATGAATTACAAGCTTTGTGATTAACGAATGTAAATTAATTGCATTAAAAAAATTTAACCCCCCTAAAAAAAGAATAAATAAATCATAATCAAAAGGCACTCAGAAACACAACAGCAACAGAAAAAACTTCACCCTCATAGAGAACAATTACAGAAATATTTTGTTGTTTAAACATAAAACATAGCCTGTGAACTTTGCAGAAAAAATAGCACTTCATGAACAGACTGGGCATAATTAATTGTTACACTATAAAGTGTATTTTAGTATATTTTTATCACCCCATTTAAGGTGGTGCTTCTGAGTGATGTAGCAATTTTCACTTTGCATAACATGTTTTTTTTTATGGTTTTGTTTTATTTATTTATTTTTTGTTTGTTTTAGCCCTGTGATTGTGGAGTAGAGGGAGGTGGGACAATGGAGACACCCCCCCCCCACACACACACACACACACACACACATACACACATACAGTCCTGTTTTTAATCAACAACCCCAATTCCAATGAAGTTGGGATGTTGTGTGAAATGTAAATAAGAACAGAATACAATGATTTCCAAATCCTCTTCAAACTATATTCAATTGAAAACACCACAAAGACAAGATATTTAATGTTCAAACTGATAAACTTTATTGTTTTTTTTTTTGTTTGTTTTTTTTGCAAATATTTACTAACTTTGAAATGGATGCCCGCAACACATTTCAAAAAAGCTGGGACAGGGACAACAAAAGACTGGGAAAGTTGATGAATGCTCAAAGAACACCTGTTTGGAACATTCCACAGGTGAACAGGTTAACTGGAAACAGGTGAGTATCATGAGTGGGTATAAAAGGAGAATCCCCAAAAGACTCAGCCATTCACAAGCAAAGATGTGGCGAAGATCACCACTTTGTGAACAACTGCGTGAAAAACAGTTTAAGAACAATGTTTCTCAAGGTTCAATTGCAAGAAATTTAGGGATTCCATCATCTACAGTCCATAATATAATCAGAAGATTCAGAGAATCTGGAGAACTTTCTACACGTAAGCAGCAAGGCCGAAAACCATCCACTGAATGTCCATGACCTTCGATCCCTCAGGCAGCACTGCATTAAAAACCAACATCTTTGTGTAAAGGATCTTACCGTGTGGGCTCAGGAACACTTCAGAAAACCATTGTCAGTTAACACAGTTCGTCACTACATCTACAAGTGCAAGTTAAATCTCTACCATGCAAAGTGAAAGCCATACATCAACACCATCCTGAAACACCGCTGCCTTTTCTGGGCCACTTACACATCTGTGATGGCACCATCAATGCTGAAAGGTACATCCAAGTTTTTGGAGCAACACCCTGCCATCCAAGCAACATCTTTTTCAGGGACGTCCCTGCTTATTTCAGAAAGACAATGCCAAGCCACATTCTGCATGTGTCACAACAGCGTGGCTTTGTAGTAAAAGAGTGCGGGTACTACGTAGACTGGCCTGCCTGCAGTTCAGACCTGTCGCCCATTGAAAATGTGTGGCACATTATGAAGCACAAAATACGACAACGGAGACCCCAGACTGTTGAACAACTGAAGTTGTACATAAAGCAAGAATGGGAAAGAATTCCATCTACAAAGCTTCAACAGTTAGTGAACTCAGTTCCCAAATGCTTATTGAGTGTTGTTAGAAGGAAAGGTGATGTAACACAGTGGTAAACATACCACTGTCCCAGCTTTTTTGAAACGTGTTGCAGGCATCCATTTCAAAATGAGCAAATTTTTGCACAAAAACAATAAAGTCTATCATTTTCAATATTAAATATCTTCTATTTGTGGTGTATTCAATTGAATATAGGTTGAAGAGGATTTGCAAATCATTCTGTTTTTATTTACATTTTACACAACGTCCCAACTTCAGTGGAATTACTCCCACTTGGTAATATTATCAGACAATATTTCTTAGCGTGTACAATATTAATTCTCATTGTTATGCTGACGACACCCAGGTGTACATCAAAACACAACCCAACCTCACCAATACCATTTCTACCCTTAACACCTGCCTGGAAGACATCCGCTCCTGGATGAGCAACAACTACCTCAAGCTCAAGAGCAACAAGACAGAGCAATCCTGATTGGCACCCCCAACCAGCTTGCCAAGGCAGTCAATATTAGTCCCTCCCTTGATTGTCAACTCATTCCTCTCTCCTCTGTTGTCACCAGTCTTGGTGTTACGTTTGACTCCACTCTCTCATTCCAAGCCCATATCAAACATATCTCCAAGATTTCCTTTTTTTTTTCACCTCAAAAATAATTCCAAACTGAAGCCTTCACTTTTATATGATGGCCCATGCACTAATTTTCTCACAAACAGACTAATGTACACTTCTCTGGTCTCCCAGCCAAATCAATCAACTCTCTTCAACTAATCCAGAACAGTACAGCAAGTGTCCACATGGCTCAGAAAGGTCAGCCCACATAACTCCGATACTTACCTGACTCCACTGGCTCCCAGTCCACAGTACAGGTTCATATTCAAAGTCCTCCTCCTGACTTACAAAGTCCTGAATGGCCAAACCTCCATCTATCTCTGTGACCTCATCTCTATATGCTTCACCCCCCCCCCCCCCATCCATCTCCAGACAAAGGGAGAGCAAGCCTTCTGCTCATTTGCTCCTCACCTTTGTAATTCCCTCCCATATGATTTAAAATCTGCCCCTTCCACTGGGGTCTTTAAAACTGGCCTTAAGACCCTCTTCTTCTGGCAGGCCTGTCAATAAGCCTTTATAGTGGTCCATAATCTTATTTTGAGTTGCCAGTTCTACGCACGACTAATAGAGAACAATTTTAGCCATGTCATTGTGTATTTCATGTCACTTTAGTTAAGGTGTAGTAAACTGCATTGCATGTCTCTTGTCAGCATTAATTTTTATAGAGCAATTTGTGAAATTGTTGAGACTGAAGTGAATGATGGTAAAAAGGTGATAGTATGTCATATCACTGCAATGCTCTGGGATATATAATGTTCTAAGTGTGACCCTGAGGTGCCCAAATGAAAAGTCCGTCAGGGTGACCAACCTCGGGAGCATCCTACATATAGCTGACCATGTGAGAAGCATCTTCAGATTTAGCTCAACCACTTTCAGTGACTATCACTGCAACTGGTTGATGCACATTGCAAAACATGTTCATAGAGGAAACTGGAGCCATTGCAACTGGAAGGGAAGGTCTGATAGGATGATGGGAATCCTTGGAATAAACACATCTTCACCCTTAGCGTGTCCTGTTAGTATGGTGGCTTCAATCACATGTGCTGTCATTTGCTTGATGGTCAGCCGAGTTCCATTACAGAGTTTTGGGGGATCTCGGTTGCGAAGAAGCATGACTGGGCAACCAACCTTCAGCTTTAGGTTGTGAGGTGGAATGCCTGGGGGCTCCAGGGAATTCAGGAACTCAGTTTGGTGTTGAACTGCCTCAGCTGTCTCTACAACTGTCAATGGATTTGTATGTCTTCACTTCTCCTGGTATTAACTGGAGGAGCAGTGAGTGGGTCATGATTGTAATTAAAGTGCATGCATGCTTTCAACCTAAGGGCCCCAGTGACCTCCCGCCCTTGGTGTCCCCAGTCACCATAGCAAGTTTGGTGTTGATTGCTTAATTACTGTGGCTGTGCATAGCAAACACAAACCGTGCCACATACATAGATTGCCTTATATATATATATATATATATATATATATATATATATATATATATATATATATACATACACACACACACTCACACACACACACCCAATTCCAATGAAGTTGGGACAGTGTGTAAAATGTAAATAAAAACAGGACAATGACTTGCAAATTCTCTTCAACATATATTCAGTAGAATACACCACAAAGACAAGATATTTAATGTTCAAACTGATAAACTTTATTGTTTTTGTGCAAATATTTGCTCATTTTGAAATGGATGCCTGCAACACTTCAAAAATGTTGTGTGGCTGGGGGGGCCTGGCTGCCTTTTGTTTCTGTTTTCTGTCCTGTCTTTTGTTTTTCCTTCCAGGTGGCTTGCATTTGGGACTGAGTGGCTGTGTAGCTGAGTTTATCAGGACCTCACCCTGATCACCTGAGGCTGATCACCTGCGGCTCGTCAGGACTCACAGCTGTGGTGCATCTACAATGGATTGGAACATGGTGGCATTTAAGACTGGAGTACACAGTGTGTATTTGCCAGAGACTCGATCTTGTAACCAGACGGGTGAGATCGTCGTCTCGGGAGCCATCTCATCATCAGTGGATGCAGAGAACGTCCAGGTTTGATGCATGGTCTGTGAAAGAGGAGGGGGTGAGGTCTCACGCTCGTCAGCACACTTCCTGAGGTATGTTAGATTTTGTGACTAACATTTATACAGTCAGTAAATGTGGTGTCCCTCACACCTTATTATATTGAGCTGTATGTTGGTCGTGTAATCAGCTTCCTCTGCAGTGGAGTTTTGTGAACTGGATGTTCCATGCCTGCAGGGTGGGAAGCTGATTAGTAATTAAGCCAGGAGGTGTTTGCTGTTTGTACACCTTTGAGTGGTCTCTCTGTGTGTTGAGTGTGGACTCACATAATGATTTCTTCTTTCACAGACTCGGTTTGTCGCGGCCACCTGGGGGGTGTCGGCGGGGTCCTTGGGTCTGAACAGTTTTCTGGCTCCGGACCGTTAGCGCTGCTGGGAGCGCACCGCAATCCACCATGCCAGACCGCGCACTTTTATATTTTTTCACAGCACTGTTATGTTCATTAAACTCTGTTATCTTTTGTACCGTGCTCTGCTTATTTCATACTGGGTCCTTCAAATGCTGGTCGGTTGTCCGGGCTGTGTCCGACACATAACAGTAGTCTCTGGCCAAACATCACGGACCCAGCGGTAGCAGAGACGGTAATGCGCCGGGAAGGCGGCAGCAGACGTTCAGAAGTTATCCGGATCAGTTACGGGTGCTCTCCGCCCGGATGATGCACGTTGGAGAACTCATTACTGAATACTGATTTGAGCGCTCATGCAGCCGTGTTCCTGTGTTTGTGCCTTATCCGTGGGTCGTGGTGGAGTGTGACTGGCGACGGCTTCGCGTCACACTTCGACCGGATAAGAGGTTTAAACGGGAGCTGCAGGAGTGGGTCTGTAATGGGTGAACGCGCACGGCGGAGCTCTGTGGCACGGGTCGCGGTGCTTCCTGTGTTACAGTCGTAGCCCCATTTCCCCGGGTAATGATAGCTACTGCGTCTGTTGTGTCAGCTCCGGTGTTATTTAGTTGAATCACATTTTTGGTTGTGTGTTGCTCACAGGAAAAGCAGCATGAATTATTTTCTGTCACCAAAGGGGGTTTTTCATTTTTAGCACTCTGGCTCCCTCTGTTGGTGTTTGAGTCACATTACCGTCAAGCTCTTAAGTTGGAACAGGTGTGTTCCATTTGTTTGAGCTTGACGGTATAAATCACTTATTTGTTTTGTGTTAGTTCATTTTGTGTGGGTGTTTTTTGAGTTGGTTTTTGTGTGGGATTTTATTTTTTTATTTTTTTTTCCACTATTAGTGTCTGGGGTTGTGACCCTGCAGCCTGTTTGGAGCAACAAAACAGGACCCTAGCAACTTTATGTTAGTCTGTTTAGTCTTTCTTTTTATTTTTTTTTAGTTTCACCTCCCCGGGGTTTGATGGGACGGTCCCCTGGGGGGTGATGGGGTGGTAATTGGGTTGTTTTTTCTTTTTTCTTTTTTTTGTTTGTTTTTTGTTATGCCCTCTCTTCTCCTCTGACTCCAGCCGGGTGTGCCGTACGTGTCGGCGTCGCTGGAGTGGTGCAGTTTGGTTATGCTGGGCGTTTCCCAGGTAACCTCTGCACCCGGGAGGGGGGGGGGGGGGATTTTGGGGTATTTTCTTTTTGTTCCCTCTCTTCTCCTCTGGCTCCAGCCGTGTGAGCCGTAGTGTCGGCGTTGCTGGAGTGGTGCAGTTTGGTTATGCTGGGCGTTTCCCAGATAACCTCTGCACCTGGGGGGGGGGGGGGTTCGGGGTGTTGTTGTTTTTTTTTTTTTTTTTTGGTTGTTGATTCCCTGTTCCACCTCCGGCTTCAGCGTGCCTTTGAGCCGTCTGCCATCGGCGTGGCTGAGGTTTGGGGCAGTGGGATGTACCCGCAGCTGGTGGCTGGTTTAGAAGTCGGAGGAGTGGCGCCGTTTTGTGCCGTCTGCCATAACCGCTGTTCCACTCCTCCCGGTTGGCTTCTGGGGTATAGTCACGGTTGGTGACACTGGACGTGCTTCCAGTTTCCACTGCGCCAAGGGGGTGGGGTTGGGGTTGTTTTGTTTGTATGTTTTTTTTTTCTCCTTTTGTTTTCCCCCCCAGTTTCCACCCTCAGGGTTTGACTGTGGTGTCCTCTGGGGGGGAAAGGGCTGTGGGTCCGTCTAGCCATAGACGGCCGGGGCTGGGTCCGTTGGTCATGAGGGGAGGCGTCTCCTGGGGTTGATGGAATGGTCCTCTGGGAGGCGCTGGGAGTCCCCGTGGGTGACGTTGGATCCCAGAGGGACCTCGGCTGTGGTTATTACTCCTGGAGCTGGCGGGATGTCCTCTGGGGGGTGTTGGTCCCTACATGTCGTTGGGGGGGGGTGTTAGTGTTTTTATTTGTTAGCTTAAGTTTGGGTTGTTTTTCTTTTCTCCCCTTCCCGGGGTTTGATGGAACGGTCCTCTGGGGAGGGGGGGGGGGTGTTAGCATTTTTATTTGTAAGCTTACGTTTGGGTTGTGTTTTTCTTTTCTCCTCTTCCCGGGGTTTGATGGGACGGTCCCCTGGGGAGGGGGGGGTGGTTTGGTTGTTTGTGTTTGTCTTTTTTTGTTTTATGACTAATCAGACTGTGAACATGGTTGGACAAAGGCTGACCGCACAGGTTTAAGAACTCCTGGCCACACCTGTGCTAAGTGACTGACAGAAACAAAGGCAAAGATGCAGCCAGAGGAGAAGACATCAACCATTCTGTTGGAAGACGAATGCAGATACGGTTTCCAGCAATGGCCCCTGGGCCGGGTTTGTGTGGTCGCCGGGAGGCTTCCCGTGAGGGTGGGGTGCTGTTGTGTGGCTGGGGGGGGCCTGACTGCCTTTTGTTTCTGGTTTCTGTCCTGTCTTTTGTTTTTCCTTCCAGGTGGCTTGCATTTGGGACTGTGTAGCTGAGTTTATCAGGACCTCACCCTGATCACCTGAGGCTGATCACCTGCGGCTCGTCAGGACTCACAGCTGTGGTGCATCTACAATGGATTGGAACATGGTGGCATTTAAGACTGGAGTACACAGTGTGTATTTGCCAGAGACTCGATCTTGTGACCAGACGGGTGAGATCGTCGTCTCGGGAGCCATCTCATCATCAGTGGATGCAGAGAACGTCCAGGTTTGATGCATGGTCTGTGAAAGAGGACGGGTGAGGTCTCACGCTCGTCAGCACACTTCCTGAGGTACGTTAGATTTTGTGACTAACATTTATACAGTCAGTAAATGTGATGTCCCTCACACCTTATTATATTGAGCTGTATGTTGGTCGTGTAATCAGCTTCCTCTGCAGTGGAGTTTTGTGAACTGGATGTTCCATGCCTGCAGGGTGGGAAGCTGATTAGTAATTAAGCCAGGAAGTGTTTGCTGTTTGTACACCTTTGAGTGGTCTCTCTGTGTGTTGAGTGTGGACTCACATAATGATTTCTTCTTTCACAGACTCGGTTTGTCGCGGCCACCTGGGGGGTGTCGGCGGGGTCCTTGGGTCTGAACAGTTTTCTGGCTCCGGACCGTTAGCGCTGCTGGGAGCGCACCGCAATCCACCACGCCAGACCGCGCACTTTTATATTTTTTCACAGCACTGTTATGTTCATTAAACTCTGTTATCCTTTGTACCGTGCTCTGCTTATTTTATACTGGGTCCTTCAAACGCTGGTTGGTTCTCCGGGCTGCGTCCGACACATAACAAAAAAAGCTGGAACAGTCGTATGTTTACCACTGTGTTACATCACCTTTCCTTCTAACACTCAGTAAGCCTTTGGGAACAGAGGACACTACAGTGGGGCAAAAATGTATTTAGTCAGTCCCTGATTGTGCAAGTTCTCCTACTTAGAAAGATGAGAGAGGTCTGTAATTTTCATCATAGGTACACTTCAACTATGAGAGACAAAAGGAGAAAAAAAAAAATTCCAGGAAATCACATTGCAGGATTTTAAACAATTTATTTGTAAATTATGGTGGAAAATAAGTATTTGGTCAATAACAAAAGTTTCAATTTATTTTCATTTATATAGCGCCAAATCACAACAGAGTTGCCTCAAAGCGCTTCACACAGGTAAGGTCTAACTTTACCAACCCTCAGAGCAACAGTGGTAAGGAAAAACTCCCTCTGAGGAAGAAACCTCAAGCAGACCAGACTCAAAGGGTGACCCTCTGCTTGGGCCATGCTACAAACATAAATTGCAGAACAATTCACGGACAAATATATAAGAAATGCTATTGGTGCACAGGACAGGAGGATCGCCAGCACGAATACAACTCCCATCTCTGGATGGAGCTGCACCTTAAACAGAGAGAAAAAACAGAATCAGGCATCAGAAAGACAAAAAAAATACTGTATAGTTTGCCAGCATTAAACAACAAGAAAAACAGAAGAAATACTAAGGTGATCGCCGGCCACTAGCCCTAAACTTCACTAAAAGACCCAGAATTTAGGTAAAGTTGAGGCCGCAGCCCGCTCCAATTACTAATAAATGAATTAAAAGAGTAAAAAGCGTAAAACAAAACTGTACCAGTATGCTAGCCATATGAAGGGGAAAATAAGTGCGTCTTAAGTCTGGACTTGAAAGTCTCCACAGAATCTGACTGTTTTATTAATGCAGGGAGATCATTCCACAGAACAGGGGCATGACAAGAGAAACCTCTGTGACCCGCAGACTTCTTATTCACCTTAGGGACACAAAGTAGTCCTGCACCCTGAGAACGTAAAGCCTGGGCCGGTACGTAAGGTTTAATTAGTGCAGCTAGGTAGGGAGGTGCCAGTCCGTGAATAATTTTATAGGTTAGTAGCAGAACCTTAAAATCTGATCTCACTGGGACAGGAAGCCAGTGAAGGGATGCTAAAATGGGTGTAATGTGGTCAAACTTTCTGCTTCGTGTCAAAAGTCTGGCTGCAGCATTTTGAACCAATTGGAGACCCCTAATGCTAGACTGCGGTAAACCAGAAAATAGAACATTGCAGTAGTCCAATCTAGAAGAGATAAATGCATGGATCAGTGTCTCAGCATCAGCCATAGACAGGATGGGACGAATCTTCGCTATATTTCGCAGGTGGAAGAAAGCAGTTCTAGTAATATTTCTAATGTGGAGGCCAAAGGACAACGAAGGATCAAAAATTACCCCAAGGTTCCTCACTTTGTCAGTGTGATGTATGACACATGAGCCGAGGCTGAGCGTTAACTGGTCAAATTGATGCCGCTGTCTCACTGGACCAAGAACCATCATTTCAGTCTTATCAGAGTTTAAAAGTAGGAAGTTTCTAGACATCCAGCTTCTCACTGCTGCAAGGCAATCTTCTAAGGTTTTTATGTGAACGAGATTACCAGCAGTTATCGGCATGTATAACTGAGTATCATCTGCATAGCAGTGAAAGGTAATCCCAAAACGCCGCAATATGTGCCCAAGGGGTGCTATATAAAGGGAGAAAAGCAGGGGCCTAAGACAGACCCCTGTGGAACCCAAAATTTCATGTCACTAAGGTTAGAGGTAGTGTTACTGTACAAAACACAGTGAGAACGACTGGTCAAGTATGACGTCAGCCATGCAAGGGCACTCCCAGTAATCCCAAAGTGATTTTCCAGCCTATCAAGTAGAATATGATGATCCACTGTATCAAATGCAGCACTGAGATCTAACAGCAACAGAACTGTAGTGGTGTCCGAATCCATTGTAAGCAGAAGATCATTCACCACTTTAGTGAGAGCCGTCTCTGTGGAATGATATTTTCTAAAAGCAGACTGCAGTGGCTCAAAGAGATTATTCTCAGTAAGATAGTCTACGATCTGCTGTGACACCACTTTTTCCATAATTTTAGAGAAAAATGATAGATTTGATATCGGCCGATAGTTTGTCAATACACTAGGGTCAAGATTGGGTTTCTTAAGTAATGGTTTAATCACTGCAGATTTGAAACATTTAGGAACAGATCCAGAAGTTAAAGAAAGATTAATCATTTCCAGCACAGTCGGCCCAAGAGTGGGCCACAGGTCCTTAAACAGTTTTGTTGGTATAGGATCAAATAAACAGGTTGTGCTTTTTGTTGACATTACGAGTTTTGTCAGCATGCCCAGTGAGATACTGTCAAATTCTGTAAATCTAGGTAATACCTCAGTAGTGGCGCCCACATCAATAGCAGGGTGTAGTGGCTGGATTAAGGCATGTGTTGTTTATATGTTTAACCTGATGTCTTCTACTTTCTTCCCAAAGTAATCCAGGAAATCTTGTGCTGTAAAAGGAGAGCGAACTACAGGTGGTTGTCCATGCAAAAGTGTTGCCACCGTGTCAAACAAGAACTTTGAGTTCTGCTTGTTTTTGTTGATCAAATCAGAGTAGTAAGTCCGCTTTGTAGCCAATAATGCATGCTTATAATCTAAGATAGCATCACGCCACGCAAGGTGAAATACTTCTAATTTTGAACAACGCCATTTCCATTCTAGACCTCTTGCTTTATGCTTGAAGTCATGCAGATAATCATTGAACCAAGGTGACTGTGATTTGGGGGAGAGCAGTTTTAACACAGGTGGTGCAATCATGTCGAGTGTAGTTTTGAGCACTGAGTTTAAACTATCCACAAGTCTGTCTACTGACTGGGTATTTGTCAAATGTGAAGCTAAGACATCAGGCAGTCTAGCTTCGAGTTCAGTCTTAGTTGAGGACTTGATACATCGCCGTAATGATATATAAGGTTGTTGTTCCACTAAACATGGCAGCGAAACTGTAAACTTAATAAGTGAGTGATCAGACACCACTGATGTAAGAGGCATGATGTCAATATTCATGACAGCAATACCACGTGCGAGAACCAGATCCAGGGTATTTCCACTAATGTGCGTCGAATCCCGAATGCATTGCCGAAATCCTAATGCATCCACAATTTCCATAAATGATTTGCAGAGGGGATCAGAAGGCTTATTTATATGAATGTTAAAGTCACAAATGATCAGAATGTTATTTACACTAGTTGCCAAGTTAGAGATGAACGCACCAAATTCATCTAAGAATTCAGAATATGGGCCTTGAGGCCTATATACAGTGACAAAGTAATACGACTGATTTTTATTCTTCTGACCTTGGCAATGTGTAATATCCTGAGCAGAGCGGAGAATCAGATGCTCAAACGAGTGATATTGTAACCCCCAACAGCTAATAAGCTAAGCGTAGATTTAGAAATAAGAGCAACACCCCCGCCTTGCTTCGCATCACGAGTGACGTGACGAAATGTATATGCTGGTGGGCAGGCCTCATTTAAGGGGAGGACAGCTGTAGGTTTAAGCCAGGTTTCACATAGCCCAATCATTTCTAAGTGGTGATCAATAATTAGATCATTGATCAACAATGATTTTGAGGACAATGATCTTATGTTAATGAGACCCAGTCTAAGGATCTCAGTGGGGTTGACAGTTGAACTGTTTGGGTTTAGGGGTGGTTCCAGAGTAGCATATATAAGATGCCTAAAAGTAGGTTTAGGTTTAAGACATTCCACGGGCGTTGTAGGTAGCAGACACGAAATCTTTGCTATTGCTGGAACAACCACTGGGCCATCCTCAATTTCAACATCATCCAATATAGTAATGGGTATTAAGTTTGGAAAGCATATCCCCCTATGATTTTTATGGACACGACTACGGAAGCAGGCCACAGTCTCAAATTGTTGAAATTCCCTCCCTGGCAAATAAACTGCACTAACACCATAGTGGATTTTCTGCACTAAATTCCCCGCTAAGCTAATGGATTCCACACCCACATTTGTCATAAGCCTTGCAGGGTCTCTAATCACCTGCTCCGTGGCCTGCTTTAGAGTCCTAATGTTACCCTCCCTGTAGAGCTCTATCTATGTTCGCAGACAAGATGGCGGCGCCTTCCCCAGTAGGGTGGAGGCCATCTGGCATCAGCAAGCCACGGCGGCCCCAGAACAAAGGCTAGTTATCAATAAAGCTAAAACCTTGCTGTCTACAAAACTGCGCCAGGCACTTATTTAACGATGTCAGCCTACTAAATGCCTCATCAGTACCCCGGGAGGGGAGGGGACCATAGACTATTAATCGATGCCGACACATCTTTCTGGCAAGGTCTCAAGTCATATGGACATAGAGAGCTATGTCCATTTTTGTGACCTCTGAGTGCTTCATCCTGATATCATTGGTGCCAACGTGAATAACTATGTGACTATATCTCATGTCATGTTCCTTCGTCTGTCTTCCCTTCTGCAGCGTCAGCACCCTAAGATGAGATGCAATGTTGGGAGCTCTGGCCCCAGGAATACATTTAACATCAGCCGGCATCTGTAACCTGACTTTGCGGGTGATAGAATCCCCTATCACTAAAGTCCGGTGTTTCGAGTAGAAGTCACTGTGGGCTCAGAGAATTCACAACTGGCAAATCCAAGGGGGAGAACTGATTCACAGTTCACACTGGCGAGTGTGATCGGGGTGCCACAACCGGGCACCAAGCCCTACGGGGCTTCCTCCAGCTAGCCACAGTCCAAAAGCTATCCTCCACAGCCGGCGTTTCTAAGCTGATGCTAATGGGCTCGCAAGCCGGCCCAACACTAACCTCATCTGGAGTGCCCGTAACATCTAACTCCACTGCCCTAAGAAGCTGCTCTAACTTACGGACACGGCTCTCTAAGAGAGCCACCCTATCTTCCAATTTCACGCAAAATTTACGGAGGGTGTAAAGTAGAATTAGTAGTGTGCCTTGTGCACTAAGAAATTCAAGAAATGTAGCCAAGGAAACACAAGCTAACCAATAATGGATAAGCTAACCTCTCCTAAGGCTCACACAGCCGCAAATAAATTTATTAAAATTCACAGCAGTTACACTGAAAAACTAACAGAAGTATTAAACAGGTAAAAGCGCAGCAGCTATAAAATACACTAAACAGTTAATTAACTACACTCAACAAAAATATAAACGCAACACTTTTGGTTTTGCTCCCATTTTGTATGAGATGAACTCAAGATCTAAAACTTTTTCCACATACACAATATCACCATTTCCCTCAAATATTGTTCACAAACCAGTCTAAATCTGTGATAATGAGCACCTCTCCTTTGCTGAGATAATCCATCCCACCTCACAGGTGTGCCATATCAAGATGCTGATTAAACACCATGATTAGTGCACAGGTGTGCCTTAGACTGCCCACAATAAAAGGCCACTCTGAAAGGTGCAGTTTTATCACACAGCACAGTGCCACAGATGTCGCAAGATTTGAGGGAGCGTGCAATTGGCATGCTGACAGCAGGAATGTCAACCAGAGCTGTTGCTTGTGTATTGAATGTTCATTTCTCTACCATAAGCCGTCTCCAAAGGCGTTTCAGAGAATTTGGCAGTACATCCAACCAGCCTCACAACCGCAGACAACGTGTAACCACACCAGCCCAGGACCTCCACATCCAGCATGTTCATGACAGTGTGTACCAGTTCCTGCCAATATCCAGCAACTTCACACAGCCATTGAAGAGGAGTGGACCAACATTCCACAGGCCACAATTGACAACCTGATCAACTCTATGCGAAGGAAATGTGTTGCACTGCATGAGGCAAATGGTGGTCACACCAGATACTGACTGGTATCCCCCCCAATAAAACAAAACTGTATCTTTCAGAGTGGCCTTTTATTGTGGACAGTCTAAGGCACACCTGTGCACTAATCATGGTGTCTAATCAGCATCTTGATATGGCACACCTGTGAGGTGGGATGGATTATCTCAGCAAAGGAGAAATGCTCACTATCACAGATTTAGACTGGTTTGTGAACAATATTTGAGGGAAATGGTGATATTGTGTATGTGGAAAAAGTTTTAGATCTTTGAGTTCATCTCATACAAAATGGGATCAAAATTACGAGGGGGGTCCAAAATAGCTAACACAAGCTAACCGCTAGCAAAAATGCTAGCCGCTCCTAAGATTTTACACAGGAGTAAATTAATTACTTAAAATTCACAGCAGTTCAACTGAAAAACGAACAGAAGTATTAAATGGGTAGAAAAGATACAGCTATAAAAAGTAACAATGGAGAGGGGAGGGGTCGACATAGCTAGCGAATGCTAACCGCCAGTGAATGCTAACCATAGCGAATGCTAACTGCCAGTGATTCACAACAGGACTGTTGTTAAATAACGTTCAGAGTAGATACAATTAATAACCAGAAGAGTGCTAAACAGAAATAAACGAAGCGTATATAACCGTGTGAAGTTCAGAGTGGCGTCACAGCAACAAACAATCCGTCAGAAGCAATTGCCAGATCTGTGAAAATCAGCAAGCAAAAAGTTCAACTCAATACTTTGTAACATAAGCTTTGTTGGTAATGACAGAGGTAAAACATTTCCTGTAAGTCCTCATCAGGTTTGAACACACTGTAGCTGGTATTTTGGCCCATTCCTCCATGCAGATCTCCTCTAGAGCAGTGATGTTTTGGGGATGTCACTGGGCAACACGGATTTCAACTTCCTCCACAAATTTTCTATGGGTTGAGGTCTGGAGACTGGCTTGGCCACTCCAGGACCTTGAAATGCTTTTTACGGAGCCACTCCGTTGCCCAAGAAGTGTGTTTGGGATCATTGTCATGCTGGAAGATCCAGCCACGTTGCATCTTCAATGCTCTCACTGATGGAAGGAAGTTTTGGCTTAAATCTCATGATACGTGGCCACGTTCATTCTTCCCTTAACACAGATCAGTCGTCCTGTCCCCTTTGCAATATGATGTTTCCACCCCCATGATTCACAGTAGATATGGTGTTCTTAGAATGCAACTCAGCATTGTTCTTCCTCCAAACACGACAAGTTGAGTTTTTACCAAAAAGTTCTATTTGGTTTCATCTGACCACATGATTGTCATTCTCCTCCGTTCGCTTTAGTTCCTCCTTAACTTTCTGCATCAGAGGTAAGGGAATTCGGCGAGCGGCATGCGCGGCATATGGTTTGAGCATTCTCCTTTAACTGGATATTGACTGGATCTGTTTTGAGAGTCCCATGCTCACCAAATGCCTTGTGAACTTCCTCAATGCGCTTCACCAGTCCCACCATGGTTGCAGTGTCTCTGTTGAGCAGGCTGTTTGCTGTCTGGCCATGGATGACATACACTGGGAAGGAGTAGGGCAGGGTGGGCAACAAGGGCCGAGACACTGCTGAATGTCTCCACTCCCATGACATTTGTGTCTGCACCAGTGTCAATCTTGAATTTGACCGGCGTTGCCCCATTTGTAAACTGCACAGTCCATAGATCATCATTTCTCTTTGTGTTAGTCACTGCCCCCAGGAAGAATTGTGTCTCCTCTGCCCCCTCAGTTACTTCTCTAACTGCTTGGCTGCAACATTTCCTTTCCCAGTGGCCCCTTTTTCCCACAGTTGTTGCATGTAAAATTCTTAGCTGGGCACATTTCGGGATCTTTATGTCTCATTTTTCCACATCTGCCGGATTTTGGATCTCCTCTCTGTCCGTTTTCTTTTCGTTGGGGCTGCCATCTTGGCTTTCCTTTGTCTGCTGCTTTCCCGCGTATTTCCTGCACCGAGACGCATGCTTCCCCCTGCTGCTGGTGCACCTGCAACGCCACCTCTTCTGGCTGGTGGACGGTTTGCACCATGTCAGCTAACGTTAGTCTAGACTCCAACTGTAGCCTACATGACAATTCTTATCAAGGATGCCCACAACAATACAGTCACGAATGTGTTCCTCGCTGTATGCACCGAAGTCACAGTGTTCAGACATTTCATACAGCGCTCTGATAAACATTTCAGCCTTTTCCCCGGGCCACTGCGATCTTTGGTAGAAGCAAGCGTGCTCGTGAATCACATTTCACTTGGGGAAGAAGTACTCGTCGTATTTTTTAATACAATATCAAAGTCGTCCTCTTCTCCCATCTCATTGAAAGTGAGCGACTTGAAAATGTTCTCGGCTTCAGAGCCCATAGCATATCAGTGAACTGACCTGTACTTCTCAGTCTTCTTTGAACAGTTTCGTAGCCATACAATACTTCTGAAAATGTTGCCGCCAATCAGCCCACTCATTCGGACGATCGAATCTGAAATTCTCCAGTGGATTAAACTTGGCCATCTTCCGAACAAAGCGAAGTCTTCTGATACCATGTAAATAATCCCAAATGTCCACACGGGTATATTCCACAGAGGATTATTATATTGTTAAAGAATTCACAGGAACACACATGAATACAGCTTACTTTCTTGTAGCTAACTTTCCAACTGAACAAGGATATGCGCACTAGACTACACATGTGCAGTGGCCGGATTCTCTTAAAGATGTATTACACCATTTACGTGTACTATATAATCACATTATATGACAATGATATTCTCCCAGTCCTCTTCTGGATCATCCATATGCTATCAAACTTTAGACGGGCCTGGAGATGTACTGGCTTAAGCAGGGGGACATGCCTGGCACTGCAGGATTTGAGTCCCTCTGTGTAGTGTGTAGCCTTTGTTACTTTGGTCCCAGCTCTCTGCAGGTCATTCATCAGGTCCCTCCGTGTAGTTCTGGGAGTTTTGTTCACTGTTCTCATGATCATTTTGACCTCACGGGATGACATTTTGCATGGAGCCCCAGATGAAGGGAGATTATCAATGGTCTTGTATGTCTTCCATTTTCTTACAATTGCTCACACAGTTGATTTATTCATACCAGCGTGCTTGACTGTTGTAGATTCACTCTTCCAAGCCTGGTGCACATCTACAATTTTCTTCCTGGTGTCCTTCGAACAGCTCTTTGGTCTTGGTCTGGTTGAGTTTGGAGTCTGACTGTTTGAGGCTGTGGATAGGTGTCTTTTATACAGATAAAGAGTTCCAACAGATGCCATTAATACAGGTAACCAGGTGGAGGACAGAAAAGCTTTTAACAGAAGAAGTTACAGGTCTGTGAGAGCCAGAATATTGCTTGTTTGACGAAATACTTATTTTCCACCATAATTTACAAATAAATTCTTAAAAATCCTACAATGTGATTTCCTGGATTTTTTTTCTCATTTTGTCTCTCATAGTTGAAGTGTACCTATGATGAAAAATTACAGACCTCTCTCATCTTTCCTTGCACAATCAGGGACTGACTAAATACTTTTTTACCCCACTGGAATTGTTGAAGCTTTGTAGGTGGAATTCTTTCCCATTCTTGCTTGATGTATGACTTCAGTTGTTTAACATTTCGGGGTCTCCGATGTCGTATTTTGTGCTTCATAATGCACCACACATTTGGGAGACAGGTCTAGACTGCAGGCAGGTCTAGACTGCAGGCAGGCCAGTCTAGTACCTGCACTCTTTTACTATGAAGCCACGCTGTTGTAACACGTGCAGAATGGTGGCTTGGCATTGTCCTTGCTGAAATAAGCAGGGACGTCCCTGAAAAAGACGTTGCTTGGATGACAGCATGTGTTGTTCCAAAACCTGGATGTACCTTTCAGGATGTACATTTCAAAATGTGCAAATAACATCAATGTGCAAATATTTGCACAAAACATCAGTCTATCAGTTTGAACATTAAATATCTTGTCTTTGTGGTGTATTCAATTGAATATAGGTTGAAGAGGATTTGAAGATCATTGTATTCTGTTTTCCATTTACATTTTACACAATGTCCCAACTTCATTGGAATTGGGGTTTTATATATATATATATATATATATAATATATATATATATATATATATATATATATATATATATATATATATATATTATATATATATTTGATCTTTTTTTTTTATTATTATCATTAATTTATTATTATTACCCACTTTTAAAAAGTGCATTAGCTTTCCCATCATTTTGTTCCTCCTTTTACTGGTGGATTTTTCCTGTGCTGGGAACAGCAGGGAGTTAGTCTGTCCCAGCAATATAATGAGGCTAATAACTCCAAAACAGTAAATGCTGTCACCCTGTAACTCATCCATTTGGAACAACAGACATTAAGGAAAAAACAGGATTGCATCTGGTGGACTTTGATCTACTAAAGCAACCAAATACAGCAACTTTGCCTTGCCTATGAAATATAACAGACATACACTCAACAAAAATATAAACGCAAACACTTTTGGTTTTGCTCCCATTTTGTATGAGATGAACTCAAAGATCTAAAACTTTTTCCACATACACAATATCACCATTTCTCTCTCAATATTGTTCACAAACCAGTCTAAATCTGTGATAGTGAGCACTTCTCCTTTGCTGAGATAATCCATCCCACCTCACAGGTGTGCCATATCAAGATGCTGATTAGACACCATGATTAGTGCACCAGGTGGCCTTAGACTGTCCACAATAAAAGGCCACTCTGAAAGGTACAGTTTTGTTTTATTGGGGGGATACCAGTCAGTATCTGGTGTGACCACCATTTGCCTCATGCAGTGCAACACATTTCCTTCGCATAGAGTTGATCAGGTTGTCAATTGTGGCCTGTGGAATGTTGGTCCACTCCTCTTCAATGACTGTGCGAAAGTTGCTGGATATTGGCAGGAACTGGTACACGCTGTTTGTGAACATGCTGGATGTGGAGGTCCTGGGCTGGTGCGGTTACACGTGGTCTGCGGTTGTGAGGCTGGTTGGATGTACTGCCAAATTCTCTGAAACGCCTTTGGAGACGGCTTATGGTAGAGAAATGAACATTCAATACACGAGCAACAGCTCTGGTTGACATTCCTGCTGTCAGCATGCCAATTGCACGCCCCTCCACGCTTCAGAGGAAACATCTTGAAATAATGCGGTCATGCTGCACTGTGCCAGCTGCGACAAACCCATTGTGGAGCGCTTTTGCTCAAAGTGCTGGACAGACCGTGGCACGTACAGTGCGTGCAGTGCTGCGCGAGTGTAAATGCAGGCTGACAGACAAGTTTTCTCACGAGAAGGCAGGCTCTACTGCAAAACGACTTCTTCAGGTAGGCACAGATCAACTAAAGGCACTCCATATATAAAACTGAAGTTTTAATTAACGTCTTCTGGCGCCGAATAGAAGACTTTGTTTGGTCTCTTTGCGTATTTAAAAAAATTTAAAAATGAGAGTGCCTTTTGTGCACGAAATATAATACGAAGCAGCTAAATTTTCACATTCATTTATTTTTCTTTCTTCCCAACATATTTGATATTCTTTGATCAGTGCTTTCGATTCCATTCATATTTAGTGTTTTTGGAGGTAACAAACGGCAGCAGATTGTCTTCCATTTTTGTGGCACCTGACCTGAACAAAGTGTGTTTTCTGCCTTTTCCGGCAGGAGGTTTGGAACTAAGTGTGGCGGTTGCGCACAGGGGATTTTACCCAGCGATCTGGTGCGCAGAGCGCGCAGCAAAGTGTTCCACCTGAACTGTTTCACCTGCGTGATCTGTCACAAACAGCTGTCCACGGGAGAGGAACTCTACATCCTGGACGAATTCAAATTTGTTTGTAAAGATGACTACCAAACAACAATGGCAAAGACACAATCGTCGTGTCAGGTAAATAAAAACAGAATTAATAATCCAGTATGGAAAAATTGTAAAAATAACAGTGTTTTATATATATATATATATATATATATATATATAATAAAAACTGTTATTTATTTATTTTATAAATTTATAAACTTTATTTATAAACTGTTATTTTTTTTTGATTATATATAATCAAATTATTTGCGATAAAAAACGGTAAAAAATAAACTAAATTATAAATGAAATTAAATGGAATAACTACACTGAAACTAATTCTTTTCAGTGAATTATTTTTATGGTTTTTCAACAAAACAATCAAGTTATTGTTGATTGAGTAATATCCTGTATTAAATCACCCTTGACCTTTCTCCATGCAATGCCAGGAAGGGCATCCGACTTAAAACGTGCCAAATCAACAAGCGTTACCTTTTTAATGCTTTTTGATGATTAAATTGGACAAAATTCTGGGTACCATTCGATATTTATTTGTAGCTATATTTTTTATATAAAAGGATGTCTAAGACATTGCAGGATACTGTATTATAGATATAGAATTATTAGATCAAAAGGTAACAACAGTAAGAATTGTAGTCGTAACAATAATAATAATTATCTATCCATTTTCTATACCTCCTTATTCCAAGGGACAGGGGGGGCTGGAGCCTATCCCAGCACTTATTATTGTTATAATTAAAGACCTTTTCCGGGTGGTTCTGGTACTAAATAATTATATATTTTCCCTGCAGCTGTAACACTAGGCGACTCTTCGTGAGTGTGGTATTCTGCAGAACTTGACTTTTCTTATAGATGTGTAATGTTGCCAGTGACGACGTGCAGCGACCGAGTATGTCTCCGGACTCGCAGGACCGCAGGATGACGGCAAGGATTCGGAAACGGGGCATTTGTCCGATAAAGACGTGACGAGCCACAACGAAGGCGACCAGCACAGCGCCGCGGGGTAAAAGGCGAGGGCCTCGAACCACCATCAAAGCTAAGCAGCTGGAGACCCTGAAAGCGGCTTTCGCGGCCACGCCAAAGCCCACCAGACACATCAGGGAGCAGCTGTCGCGGGAGACCGGCCCTCAACATGAGAGTGATCGCAGGTAAAAGGTTTCACTAATCTGCAGAATCTATCCTCTGTACTCACAATCGGACCCTTTACAAACTGATTCCAACAGGTGCCAGTTGCGTAAAGACGCACGGCACGGAATTAGGGGCATTATAAATGTGTGTCATGGCTGACTGGACTTTTATTTACATTAGTTGCGCTAAAATCAGTAAAATAAATTGACTAAATCAGCGCCGACGTGATAAAAAAACAAAAAAAAAACGTTCCTCTTGCGTAATTACGCATGTGCCAAAAAGATTCTTATTCAGTCGGTGAGCTAATATGTTGCTCTGCTTCAGTGCTGCTCATGAACTTTGCGTGCTTTGGTCTTAAAGTTTGGTTCCAGAACCGGTAGGTCCAAAGAGAGACGCATGAAGCAGCTGAGCGCCCTGAGCGCGCGGAGGCACGTGCTGTTCCGCGGCCCCAGGACGGATTGAGAGCTCTGGGGGACAGACTGGATCCGGGAGAGCTCGCTCACTTCTCTTATTATGGAGGTGAGCTGCGCTTGGGTGAAGAAGCAAGTCACTGTCGTCTCGCGCTTGCAACCGACAGTCCCAATTTAAAGGCGATTTTATCCTGAAGATATGAACTGTTCCTATTTTTCCAGAGTATCCCGGTGAAATACTACGGATCAGGAGGAAGTTATGAATACTCCCAGGTCCTCCGTCCTCCCAGGCTCAGACAGCAGCAGACTTGGGCTTTGCAATCCTCCTCCGTCCCTGCGGGGACCCCTTTAGGAGTGCACCACCACCACCAGGGGCGACCACTGTCCCGGAGAGGTGCAGTGTTTCTCTGACAGTGTGTCCCATCATGCCACAGACTCACCCAGCCAGACCCCACTGGACCAGGTTCCATTGCCAGCCTGTCCAGTGAAGCCTTCACCGGCAACACCACTGACAGCGGCTACACCAACCAGCTGTCCCAGCCCTCCTCAGACATGAGCGAAGGCACTGTGTGGTAACAAACTCAGTTTGAGGGCAAATCACTGTTTTTTTTTTTTTAATTGACTTGTTTACAAAATATTTATTTATTTATTTGCTTTTCAGTAAAATCCTGCTGCTAAATCTGTATGTCTGTGGAATTGTTTATTGACTAAACAATCTCATATTGTTCAAGCAATAAACACATTTCTGGCACTTGTGCAAAAGTTTTAGGCACATAAAAAAGCTGTTACATATCTTTTTGTAAATATCAGGTCTATCATTAAAAAAAAATGAATTACAAGCTTTGTGATTAACGAATGTAAATTAATTGCATTAAAAAAATTTAACCCCCCTAAAAAAAGAATAAATAATCATAATCAAAAGGCACTCAGAAACACAACAGCAACAGAAAAAACTTCACCCTCATAGAGAACAATTACAGAAATATTTTGTTGTTTAAACATAAAACATAGCCTGTGAACTTTGCAGAAAAATAGCACTTCATGAACAGACTGGGCATATTAATTGTTACACTATAAAGTGTATTTAGTATATTTTATCACCCCATTTAAGGTGGTGCTTCTGAGTGATGTAGCAATTTTCACTTTGCATAACATGTTTTTTTTTATGGTTTTGTTTTATTTATTTATTTTTTGTTGTTTTAGCCCTGTGATTGTGGAGTAGAGGGAGGTGGGACAATGGAGACACCCCCCCCCCCCACCACACACACACACACACACACCATACACACATACAGTCCTGTTTTATCAACAACCCCAATTCCAATGAAGTTGGGATGTTGTGTGGAAATGTAAATAAGAACAGAATACAATGATTTCCAAATCCTCTTCAAACTATATTCAATTGAAAACACCACAAAGACAAGATATTTAATGTTCAAACTGATAAACTTTATTGTTTTTTTTTTTGTTTGTTTTTTTTGCAAATATTTACTAACTTTGAAATGGATGCCCGCAAACACATTTCAAAAAAGCTGGGACAGGGACAACAAAAGACTGGGGAAAGTTGATGAATGCTCAAAGAACACCTGTTTGGAACATTCCACAGGTGAACAGGTTAACTGGAAACAGGTGAGTATCATGAGTGGGTATAAAAGGAGAATCCCCAAAAGACTCAGCCATTCACAAGCAAAGATGTGGCGAAGATCACCACTTTGTGAACAACTGCGTGAAAACAGTTAAGAACAATGTTTCTCAAGGTTCAATTGCAAGAAATTTAGGGATTCCATCATCTACAGTCCATAATATAATCAGAAGATTCAGAGAATCTGGAGAACTTTCTACACGTAAGCAGCAAGGCCGAAAACCATCCACTGAATGTCCATGACCTTCGATCCCTCAGGCAGCACTGCATTAAAAACCAACATCTTTGTGTAAAGGATCTTACCGTGTGGGCTCAGGAACACTTCAGAAAACCATTGTCAGTTAACACAGTTCGTCACTACATCTACAAGTGCAAGTTAAATCTCTACCATGCAAAGTGAAAGCCATACATCAACACCATCCTGAAACACCGCTGCCTTTTCTGGGCCACTTACACATCTGTGATGGCACCATCAATGCTGAAAGGTACATCCAAGTTTTTGGAGCAACACCCTGCCATCCAAGCAACATCTTTTTCAGGGACGTCCCTGCTTATTTCAGAAAGACAATGCCAAGCCACATTCTGCATGTGTCACAACAGCGTGGCTTTGTAGTAAAAGAGTGCGGGTACTACGTAGACTGGCCTGCCTGCAGTTCAGACCTGTCGCCCATTGAAAATGTGTGGCACATTATGAAGCACAAAATACGACAACGGAGACCCCAGACTGTTGAACAACTGAAGTTGTACATAAAGCAAGAATGGGAAAGAATTCCATCTACAAAGCTTCAACAGTTAGTGAACTCAGTTCCCAAATGCTTATTGAGTGTTGTTAGAAGGAAAGGTGATGTAACACAGTGGTAAACATACCACTGTCCCAGCTTTTTTTGAAACGTGTTGCAGGCATCCATTTCAAAATGAGCAAATTTTTGCACAAAAACAATAAAGTCTATCATTTTCAATATTAAATATCTTCTATTTGTGGTGTATTCAATTGAATATAGGTTGAAGAGGATTTGCAAATCATTCTGTTTTTATTTACATTTTACACAACGTCCCAACTTCAGTGGAATTACTCCCACTTGGTAATATTATCAGACAATATTTCTTAGCGTGTACAATATTAATTCTCATTGTTATGCTGACGACACCCAGGTGTACATCAAAACACAACCCAACCTCACCAATACCATTTCTACCCTTAACACCTGCCTGGAAGACATCCGCTCCTGGATGAGCAACAACTACCTCAAGCTCAAGAGCAACAAGACAGAGCCAATCCTGATTGGCACCCCCAACCAGCTTGCCAAGGCAGTCAATATTAGTCCCTCCCTTGATTGTCAACTCATTCCTCTCTCCTCTGTTGTCACCAGTCTTGGTGTTACGTTTGACTCCACTCTCTCATTCCAAGCCCATATCAAACATATCTCCAAGATTTCCTTTTTTTTTTCACCTCAAAAATAATTCCAAACTGAAGCCTTCACTTTTATATGATGGCCCATGCACTAATTTTCTCACAAACAGACTAATGTACACTTCTCTGGTCTCCCAGCCAAATCAATCAACTCTCTTCAACTAATCCAGAACAGTACAGCAAGTGTCCACATGGCTCAGAAAGGTCAGCCCACATAACTCGATACTTACCTGACTCCACTGGCTCCCAGTCCACAGTACAGGTTCATATTCAAAGTCCTCCTCCTGACTTACAAAGTCCTGAATGGCCAAACCTCCATCTATCTCTGTGACCTCATCTCTATATGCTTCACCCCCCCCCCCCCCATCCATCTCCAGACAAAGGGAGAGCAAGCCTTCTGCTCATTTGCTCCTCACCTTTGTAATTCCCTCCCATATGATTTAAAATCTGCCCCTTCCACTGGGGTCTTTAAAACTGGCCTTAAGACCCTCTTCTTCTGGCAGGCCTGTCAATAAGCCTTTATAGTGGTCCATAATCTTATTTTGAGTTGCCAGTTCTACGCACGACTAATAGAGAACAATTTTAGCCATGTCATTGTGTATTTCATGTCACTTTAGTTAAGGTGTAGTAAACTGCATTGCATGTCTCTTGTCAGCATTAATTTTTATAGAGCAATTTGTGAAATTGTTGAGACTGAAGTGAATGATGGTAAAAGGTGATAGTATGTCATATCACTGCAATGCTCTGGGATATATAATGTTCTAAGTGTGACCCTGAGGTGCCCAAATGAAAAGTCCGTCAGGGTGACCAACCTCGGGAGCATCCTACATATAGCTGACCATGTGAGAAGCATCTTCAGATTTAGCTCAACCACTTTCAGTGACTATCACTGCAACTGGTTGATGCACATTGCAAAACATGTTCATAGAGGAAACTGGAGCCATTGCAACTGGAAGGGAAGGTCTGATAGGATGATGGGAATCCTTGGAATAAACACATCTTCACCCTTAGCGTGTCCTGTTAGTATGGTGGCTTCAATCACATGTGCTGTCATTTGCTTGATGGTCAGCCGAGTTCCATTACAGAGTTTTGGGGGATCTCGGTTGCGAAGAAGCATGACTGGGCAACCAACCTTCAGCTTTAGGTTGTGAGGTGGAATGCCTGGGGGCTCCAGGGAATTCAGGAACTCAGTTTGGTGTTGAACTGCCTCAGCTGTCTCTACAACTGTCAATGGATTTGTATGTCTTCACTTCTCCTGGTATTAACTGGAGGAGCAGTGAGTGGGTCATGATTGTAATTAAAGTGCATGCATGCTTTCAACCTAAGGGCCCCAGTGACCTCCCGCCCTTGGTGTCCCCAGTCACCATAGCAAGTTTGGTGTTGATTGCTTAATTACTGTGGCTGTGCATAGCAAACACAAACCGTGCCACATACATAGATTGCCTTATATATATATATATATATATATATATATATACATACACACACACACTCACACACACACACCCAATTCCAATGAAGTTGGGACAGTGTGTAAAATGTAAATAAAAACAGGACAATGACTTGCAAATTCTCTTCAACATATATTCAGTAGAATACACCACAAAGACAAGATATTTACTGTTCAAACTGATAAACTTTATTGTTTTGTGCAAATATTTGCTCATTTTGAAAGGGATGCCTGCAACACTTCAAAAATGTTGTGTGGCTGGGGGGGCCTGGCTGCCTTTTGTTTCTGTTTTCTGTCCTGTCTTTTGTTTTTCCTTCCAGGTGGCTTGCATTTGGGACTGATTGGCTGTGTAGCTGAGTTTATTCAGGACCTCACCCTGATCACCTGAGGCTGATCACCTGCGGCTCGTCAGGACTCACAGCTGTGGTGCATCTACAATGGATTGGAACATGGTGGCATTTAGACTGGAGTACACAGTGTGTATTTGCCAGAGACTCGATCTTGTAACCAGACGGGTGAGATCGTCGTCTCGGGAGCCATCTCATCATCAGGGATGCAGAGAACGTCCAGGTTTGATGCATGGTCTGTGAAAGAGGAGGGGGTGAGGTCTCACGCTCGTCAGCACACTTCCTGAGGTATGTTAGATTTTGTGACTAACATTTATACAGTCAGTAAATGTGGTGTCCCTCACACCTTATTATATTGAGCTGTATGTTGGTCGTGTAATCAGCTTCCTCTGCAGTGGAGTTTTGTGAACTGGATGTTCCATGCCTGCAGGGTGGGAAGCTGATTAGTAATTAAGCCAGGAGGTGTTTGCTGTTTGTACAACCTTTGAGTGGTCTCTCTGTGTGTTGAGTGTGGACTCACATATAGATTCTTCTTTCACAGACTCGGTTTGTCGCGGCCACCTGGGGGGGTGTCGGCGGGGTCCTTGGGTCTGAACAGTTTCTGGCTCCGGACCGTTAGCGCTGCTGGGAGCGCACCGCAATCCACCACGCCAGACCGCGCACTTTTATATTTTTTCACAGCACTGTTATGTTCATTAAACTCTGTTATCTTTTGTACCGTGCTCTGCTTATTTCATACTGGGTCCTTCAAACGCTGGTCGGTTGTCCGGGCTGGTGTCCGACACATAACAGTAGTCTCTGGCCAAACATCACGGACCCAGCGGTAGCAGAGACGGTAATGGCGCCGGGAAGGCGGCAGCAGACGTTCAGAAGTTATCCGGATCAGTTACGGGTGCTCTCCGCCCGGATGATGCACGTTGGAGAACTCATTACTGAATACTGATTTGAGCGCTCATGCAGCCGTGTTCCTGTGTTTGTGCCTTATCCGTGGGTCGTGGTGGAGTGTGACTGGCGACGGCTTCGCGTCACACTTCGACCGGATAAGAGGTTTAAACGGGAGCTGCAGGAGTGGGTCTGTAATGGGTGAACGCGCACGGCGGAGCTCTGTGGCAACGGGTCGCGGTGCTTCCTGTGTTACAGTCGTAGCCCCATTTCCCCGGGTATGATAGCTACTGCGTCTGTTGTGTCAGCTCCGGTGTTATTTAGTTGAATCACATTTTTGGTTGTGTGTTGCTCACAGGAAAAAGCAGCATGAATTATTTTCGGTCACCAAAGGGGGTTTTCATTTTTAGCACTCGGGCTCCCTCTGTTGGTGTTTGAGTCACATTACCGTCAAGCTCTTAAGTTGGAACAGGTGTGTTCCATTTGTTTGAGCTTGACGGTATAAATCACTTATTTGTTTTGTGTTAGTTCATTTTGTGTGGGTGTTTTTTGAGTTGGTTTTGTGTGGGATTTTATTTTTTTATTTTTTTTTCCACTATAGTGTCTGGGGTTGTGACCCTGCAGCCTGTTTGGAGCAACAAAACAGGACCCTAGCAACTTTATGTTAGTCTGTTTAGTCTTTCTTTTATTTTTTTTAGTTTCACCTCCCCGGGGTTTGATGGGACGGTCCCCTGGGGGGTGATGGGGTGGTAATTGGGGTTGTTTTTTCTTTTTCTTTTTTTTTTGTTTGTTTTTGTTATGCCCTCTCTTCTCCTCTGACTCCAGCCGGGTGTGCCGTACGTGTCGGCGTCGCTGGAGTGGTGCAGTTTGGTTATGCTGGGCGTTTCCAGGTAACCTCTGCACCCGGGGGGGGGGGGGGGGGGGTTTTGGGGTATTTTCTTTTTGTTCCCTCTCTTCTCCTCTGGCTCCAGCCGTGTGAGCCGTAGTGTCGGCGTTGCTGGAGTGGTGCAGTTTGGTTATGCTGGGCGTTTCCCAGATAACCTCTGCACCTGGGGGGGGGGGGGGTTCGGGGTGTTGTTGTTTTTTTTTTTTTTTTTTTGGTTGTTGATTCCCTGTTCCACCTCCGGCTTCAGCGTGCCTTTGAGCCGTCTGCCATCGGCGTGGCTGAGGTTTGGGGCAGTGGGATGTACCCGCAGCTGGTGGCTGGTTTAGAAGTCGGAGGAGTGGCGCCGTTTTGTGCCGTCTGCCATAACCGCTGTTCCACTCCTCCCGGTTGGCTTCTGGGGTATAGTCACGGTTGGTGACACTGGACGTGCTTCCAGTTTCCACTGCGCCAAGGGGTGGGGTTGGGGTTGTTTTGTTTGTATGTTTTTTTTTTCTTCCTCCTTTGTTTTCCTCCCCCAGGTTCCACCCTCAGGGTTTGACTGTGGTGTCCTCTGGGGGGGAAAGGGCTGTGGGTCCGTCTAGCCATAGACGGCCGGGGCTGGGTCCGTTGGTCATGAGGGAGGCGTCTCCTGGGTTGATGGAATGGTCCTCTGGGAGGCGCTGGGAGGCCCCGTGGGTGACGTTGGATCCCAGAGGGACCTCGGCTGTGGTTATTACTCCTGGAGCTGGCGGGATGTCCTCTGGGGGGGTGTTGGTCCCTACATGTCGTTGGGGGGGGGTGTTAGTGTTTTATTTGTTAGCTTAAGTTTGGGTTTGTTTTTCTTTTCTCCCCTTCCCGGGGTTTGATGGAACGGTCCTCTGGGGAGGGGGGGGGGGTGTTAGCATTTTTATTTGTAAGCTTACGTTTGGGTTGTGTTTTTCTTTTCTCCTCTTCCCGGGGTTTGATGGACGGTCCCCTGGGGAGGGGGGGGTGTTTTGGTTGTTTGTGTTTGTCTTTTTTTGTTTTATGACTAATCAGACTGTGAACATGGTTGGACAAAGGCTGACCGCACAGGTTTAAGAACTCCTGGCCACACCTGTGCTAAGTGACTGACAGAAACAAAGGCAAAGATGCAGCCAGAGGAGAAGACATCAACCATTCTGTTGGAAGACGAATGCAGATACGGTTTCCAGCAATGGCCCCTGGGCCGGGTTTGTGTGGTCGCCGGGAGGCTTCCCGTGAGGGTGGGGTGCTGTTGTGTGGCTGGGGGGGCCTGACTGCCTTTTGTTTCTGGTTTCTGTCCTGTCTTTTGTTTTTCCTTCCAGGTGGCTTGCATTTGGGACTGTGTAGCTGAGTTTATCAGGACCTCACCCTGATCACCTGAGGCTGATCACCTGCGGCTCGTCAGGACTCACAGCTGTGGTGCATCTACAATGATTGGAACATGGTGGCATTTAAGACTGGAGTACACAGTGTGTATTTGCCAGAGACTCGATCTTGTGACCAGACGGGTGAGATCGTCGTCTCGGGAGCCATCTCATCATCAGTGGATGCAGAGAACGTCCAGGTTTGATGCATGGTCTGTGAAAGAGGACGGGTGAGGTCTCACGCTCGTCAGCACACTTCCTGAGGTACGTTAGATTTTGTGACTAACATTTATACAGTCAGTAAATGTGATGTCCCTCACACCTTATTATATTGAGCTGTATGTTGGTCGTGTAATCAGCTTCCTCTGCAGTGGAGTTTTGTGAACTGGATGTTCCATGCCTGCAGGGTGGGAAGCTGATTAGTAATTAAGCCAGGAAGTGTTTGCTGTTTGTACACCTTTGAGTGGTCTCTCTGTGTGTTGAGTGTGGACTCACATAATGATTTCTTCTTTCACAGACTCGGTTTGTCGCGGCCACCTGGGGGGTGTCGGCGGGGTCCTTGGGTCTGAACAGTTTTCTGGCTCCGGACCGTTAGCGCTGCTGGGAGCGCACCGCAATCCACCACGCCAGACCGCGCACTTTTATATTTTTTCACAGCACTGTTATGTTCATTAAACTCTGTTATCCTTTGTACCGTGCTCTGCTTATTTTATACTGGGTCCTTCAAACGCTGGTTGGTTCTCCGGGCTGCGTCCGACACATAACAAAAAAAGCTGGAACAGTCGTATGTTACCACTGTGTTACATCACCTTTCCTTCTAACACTCAGTAAGCCTTTGGGAACAGAGGACACTACAGTGGGGCAAAAATGTATTTAGTCAGTCCCTGATTGTGCAAGTTCTCCTACTTAGAAAGATGAGAGAGGTCTGTAATTTTCATCATAGGTACACTTCAACTATGAGAGACAAAAGGAGAAAAAAAAAAATTCCAGGAAATCACATTGCAGGATTTTTAAACAATTTATTTGTAAATTATGGTGGAAAATAAGTATTTGGTCAATAACAAAAGTTTCAATTTATTTTCATTTATATAGCGCCAAATCACAACAGAGTTGCCTCAAAGCGCTTCACACAGGTAAGGTCTAACTTTACCAACCCTCAGAGCAACAGTGGTAAGGAAAAACTCCCTCTGAGGAAGAAACCTCAAGCAGACCAGACTCAAAGGGTGACCCTCTGCTTGGGCCATGCTACAAACATAAATTGCAGAACAATTCACGGACAAATATATAAGAAATGCTATTGGTGCACAGGACAGGAGGATCGCCAGCACGAATACAACTCCCATCTCTGGATGGAGCTGCACCTTAACAGAGAGAAAAAACAGAATCAGGCATCAGAAAGACAAAAAAAATACTGTATAGTTTGCCAGCATTAAACAACAAGAAAAACAGAAGAAATACTAAGGTGATCGCCGGCCACTAGCCCTAAACTTCACTAAAAGACCCAGAATTTAGGTAAAGTTGAGGCCGCAGCCCGCTCCAATTACTAATAAATGAATTAAAAGAGTAAAAAGCGTAAAACAAAACTGTACCAGTATGCTAGCCATATGAAGGGGAAAATAAGTGCGTCTTAAGTCTGGACTTGAAAGTCTCCACAGAATCTGACTGTTTTATTAATGCAGGGAGATCATTCCACAGAACAGGGGCATGACAAGAGAAACCTCTGTGACCCGCAGACTTCTTATTCACCTTAGGGACACAAAGTAGTCCTGCACCCTGAGAACGTAAAGCCTGGGCCGGTACGTAAGGTTTAATTAGTGCAGCTAGGTAGGGAGGTGCCAGTCCGTGAATAATTTTATAGGTTAGTAGCAGAACCTTAAAATCTGATCTCACTGGGACAGGAAGCCAGTGAAGGGATGCTAAAATGGGTGTAATGTGGTCAAACTTTCTGCTTCGTGTCAAAAGTCTGGCTGCAGCATTTTGAACCAATTGGAGACCCCTAATGCTAGACTGCGGTAAACCAGAAAATAGAACATTGCAGTAGTCCAATCTAGAAGAGATAAATGCATGGATCAGTGTCTCAGCATCAGCCATAGACAGGATGGGACGAATCTTCGCTATATTTCGCAGGTGGAAGAAAGCAGTTCTAGTAATATTTCTAATGTGGAGGCCAAAGGACAACGAAGGATCAAAAATACCCCAAGGTTCCTCACTTTGTCAGTGTGATGTATGACACATGAGCCGAGGCTGAGCGTTAACTGGTCAAATTGATGCGCTGTCTCACTGGACCAAGAACCATCATTTCAGTCTTATCAGAGTTTAAAAGTAGGAAGTTTCTAGACATCCAGCTTCTCACTGCTGCAAGGCAATCTTCTAAGGTTTTTATGTGAACGAGATTACCAGCAGTTATCGGCATGTATAACTGAGTATCATCTGCATAGCAGTGAAAGGTAATCCCAAAACGCCGCAATATGTGCCCAAGGGGTGCTATATAAAGGGAGAAAGCAGGGGGCCTAAGACAGACCCCTGTGGAACCCCAAATTTCATGTCACTAAGGTTAGAGGTAGTGTTACTGTACAAAACACAGTGAGAACGACTGGTCAAGTATGACGTCAGCCATGCAAGGGCACTCCCAGTAATCCCAAAGTGATTTTCCAGCCTATCAAGTAGAATATGATGATCCACTGTATCAAATGCAGCACTGAGATCTAACAGCAACAGAACTGTAGTGGTGTCCGAATCCATTGTAAGCAGAAGATCATTCACCACTTTAGTGAGAGCCGTCTCTGTGGAATGATATTTTCTAAAAGCAGACTGCAGTGGCTCAAAGAGATTATTCTCAGTAAGATAGTCTACGATCTGCTGTGACACCACTTTTTCCATAATTTTAGAGAAAAATGATAGATTTGATATCGGCCGATAGTTTGTCAATACACTAGGGTCAAGATTGGGTTTCTTAAGTAATGGTTTAATCACTGCAGATTTGAAACATTTAGGAACAGATCCAGAAGTTAAAGAAAGATTAATCATTTCCAGCACAGTCGGCCCAAGAGTGGGCCACAGGTCCTTAAACAGTTTTGTTGGTATAGGATCAAATAAACAGGTTGTGCTTTTTGTTGACATTACGAGTTTTGTCAGCATGCCCAGTGAGATACTGTCAAATTCTGTAAATCTAGGTAATACCTCAGTAGTGGCGCCCACATCAATAGCAGGGTGTAGTGGCTGGATTAAGGCATGTGTTGTTTATATGTTTAACCTGATGTCTTCTACTTTCTTCCCAAAGTAATCCAGGAAATCTTGTGCTGTAAAAGGAGAGCGAACTACAGGTGGTTGTCCATGCAAAGTGTTGCCACCGTGTCAAACAAGAACTTTGAGTTCTGCTTGTTTTTGTTGATCAAATCAGAGTAGTAAGTCCGCTTTGTAGCCAATAATGCATGCTTATAATCTAAGATAGCATCACGCCACGCAAGGTGAAATACTTCTAATTTTGAACAACGCCATTTCCATTCTAGACCTCTTGCTTTATGCTTGAAGTCATGCAGATAATCATTGAACCAAGGTGACTGTGATTTGGGGGAGAGCAGTTTTAACACAGGTGGTGCAATCATGTCGAGTGTAGTTTTGAGCACTGAGTTTAAACTATCCACAAGTCTGTCTACTGACTGGGTATTTGTCAAATGTGAAGCTAAGACATCAGGCAGTCTAGCTTCGAGTTCAGTCTTAGTTGAGGACTTGATACATCGCCGTAATGATATATAAGGTTGTTGTTCCACTAAACATGGCAGCGAAACTGTAAACTTAATAAGTGAGTGATCAGACACCACTGATGTAAGAGGCATGATGTCAATATTCATGACAGCAATACCACGTGCGAGAACCAGATCCAGGGTATTTCCACTAATGTGCGTCGAATCCCGAATGCATTGCCGAAATCCTAATGCATCCACAATTTCCATAAATGATTTGCAGAGGGGATCAGAAGGCTTATTTATATGAATGTTAAAGTCACAAATGATCAGAATGTTATTTACACTAGTTGCCAAGTTAGAGATGAACGCACCAAATTCATCTAAGAATTCAGAATATGGGCCTTGAGGCCTATATACAGTGACAAAGTAATACGACTGATTTTTATTCTTCTGACCTTGGCAATGTGTAATATCCTGAGCAGAGCGGAGAATCAGATGCTCAAACGAGTGATATTTGTAACCCCCAACAGCTAATAAGCTAAGCGTAGATTTAGAAATAAGAGCAACACCCCCGCCTTGCTTCGCATCACGAGTGACGTGACGAAATGTATATGCTGGTGGGCAGGCCTCATTTAAGGGGAGGACAGCTGTAGGTTTAAGCCAGGTTTCACATAGCCCAATCATTTCTAAGTGGTGATCAATAATTAGATCATTGATCAACAATGATTTTGAGGACAGTGATCTTATGTTAATGAGACCCAGTCTAAGGATCTCAGTGGGGTTGACAGTTGAACTGTTTGGGTTTAGGGGTGGTTCCAGAGTAGCATATATAAGATGCCTAAAAGTAGGTTTAGGTTTAAGACATTCCACGGGCGTTGTAGGTAGCAGACACGAAATCTTTGCTATTGCTGGAACAACCACTGGGCCATCCTCAATTTCAACATCATCCAATATAGTAATGGGTATTAAGTTTGGAAAGCATATCCCCCTATGATTTTTATGGACACGACTACGGAAGCAGGCCACAGTCTCAAATTGTTGAAATTCCCTCCCTGGCAAATAAACTGCACTAACACCATAGTGGATTTTCTGCACTAAATTCCCCGCTAAGCTAATGGATTCCACACCCACATTTGTCATAAGCCTTGCAGGGTCTCTAATCACCTGCTCCGTGGCCTGCTTTAGAGTCCTAATGTTACCCTCCCTGTAGAGCTCTATCTATGTTCGCAGACAAGATGGCGGCGCCTTCCCCAGTAGGGTGGAGGCCATCTGGCATCAGCAAGCCACGGCGGCCCCAGAACAAAGGCTAGTTATCAATAAAGCTAAAACCTTGCTGTCTACAAAACTGCGCCAGGCACTTATTTAACGATGTCAGCCTACTAAATGCCTCATCAGTACCCCGGGAGGGGAGGGGACCATAGACTATTAATCGATGCCGACACATCTTTCTGGCAAGGTCTCAAGTCATATGGACATAGAGAGCTATGTCCATTTTTGTGACCTCTGAGTGCTTCATCCTGATATCATTGGTGCCAACGTGAATAACTATGTGACTATATCTCATGTCATGTTCCTTCGTCTGTCTTCCCTTCTGCAGCGTCAGCACCCTAAGATGAGATGCAATGTTGGGAGCTCTGGCCCCAGGAATACATTTAACATCAGCCGGCATCTGTAACCTGACTTTGCGGGTGATAGAATCCCCTATCACTAAAGTCCGGTGTTTCGAGTAGAAGTCACTTGTGGGCTCAGAGAATTCACAACTGGCAAATCCAAGGGGGAGAACTGATTCACAGTTCACACTGGCGAGTGTGATCGGGGTGCCACAACCGGGCACCAAGCCCTACGGGGCTTCCTCCAGCTAGCCACAGTCCAAAGCTATCCTCCACAGCCGGCGTTTCTAAGCTGATGCTAATGGGCTCGCAAGCCGGCCCAACACTAACCTCATCTGGAGTGCCCGTAACATCTAACTCCACTGCCCTAAGAAGCTGCTCTAACTTACGGACACGGCTCTCTAAGAGAGCCACCCTATCTTCCAATTTCACGCAAAATTTACGGAGGTGTAAAGTAGAATTAGTAGTGTGCCTTGTGCACTAAGAAATTCAAGAAATGTAGCCAAGGAAACACAAGCTAACCAATAATGGATAAGCTAACCTCTCCTAAGGCTCACACAGCCGCAAATAAATTTATTAAAATTCACAGCAGTTACACTGAAAAACTAACAGAAGTATTAAACAGGTAAAAGCGCAGCAGCTATAAAATACACTAAACAGTTAATTAACTACACTCAACAAAAATATAAACGCAACACTTTTGGTTTTGCTCCCATTTTGTATGAGATGAACTCAAAGATCTAAAACTTTTTCCACATACACAATATCACCATTTCCCTCAAATATTGTTCACAAACCAGTCTAAATCTGTGATAATGAGCACCTCTCCTTTGCTGAGATAATCCATCCCACCTCACAGGTGTGCCATATCAAGATGCTGATTAAACACCATGATTAGTGCACAGGTGTGCCTTAGACTGCCCACAATAAAAGGCCACTCTGAAAGGTGCAGTTTTATCACACAGCACAGTGCCACAGATGTCGCAAGATTTGAGGGAGCGTGCAATTGGCATGCTGACAGCAGGAATGTCAACCAGAGCTGTTGCTTGTGTATTGAATGTTCATTTCTCTACCATAAGCCGTCTCCAAAGGCGTTTCAGAGAATTTGGCAGTACATCCAACCAGCCTCACAACCGCAGACAACGTGTAACCACACCAGCCCAGGACCTCCACATCCAGCATGTTCATGACAGTGTGTACCAGTTCCTGCCAATATCCAGCAACTTCACACAGCCATTGAAGAGGAGTGGACCAACATTCCACAGGCCACAATTGACAACCTGATCAACTCTATGCGAAGGAAATGTGTTGCACTGCATGAGGCAAATGGTGGTCACACCAGATACTGACTGGTATCCCCCCCAATAAAACAAAACTGTATCTTTCAGAGTGGCCTTTTATTGTGGACAGTCTAAGGCACACCTGTGCACTAATCATGGTGTCTAATCAGCATCTTGATATGGCACACCTGTGAGGTGGGATGGATTATCTCAGCAAAGGAGAAATGCTCACTATCACAGATTTAGACTGGTTTGTGAACAATATTTGAGGGAAATGGTGATATTGTGTATGTGGAAAAAGTTTTAGATCTTTGAGTTCATCTCATACAAAATGGGATCAAAATTACGAGGGGGGTCCAAAATAGCTAACACAAGCTAACCGCTAGCAAAAATGCTAGCCGCTCCTAAGATTTTACACAGGAGTAAATTAATTACTTAAAATTCACAGCAGTTCAACTGAAAAACGAACAGAAGTATTAAATGGGTAGAAAAGATACAGCTATAAAAAGTAACAATGGAGAGGGGAGGGGTCGACATAGCTAGCGAATGCTAACCGCCAGTGAATGCTAACCATAGCGAATGCTAACTGCCAGTGATTCACAACAGGACTGTTGTTAAATAACGTTCAGAGTAGATACAATTAATAACCAGAAGAGTGCTAAACAGAAATAAACGAAGCGTATATAACCGTGTGAAGTTCAGAGTGGCGTCACAGCAACAAACAATCCGTCAGAAGCAATTTGCCAGATCTGTGAAAATCAGCAAGCAAAAAGTTCAACTCAATACTTTGTAACATAAGCTTTGTTGGTAATGACAGAGGTAAAACATTTCCTGTAAGTCCTCATCAGGTTTGAACACACTGTAGCTGGTATTTTGGCCCATTCCTCCATGCAGATCTCCTCTAGAGCAGTGATGTTTTGGGGATGTCACTGGGCAACACGGATTTTCAACTTCCTCCACAAATTTTCTATGGGGTTGAGGTCTGGAGACTGGCTTGGCCACTCCAGGACCTTGAAATGCTTTTTACGGAGCCACTCCGTTGCCCAAGAAGTGTGTTTGGGATCATTGTCATGCTGGAAGATCCAGCCACGTTGCATCTTCAATGCTCTCACTGATGGAAGGAAGTTTTGGCTTAAAATCTCATGATACGTGGCCACGTTCATTCTTCCCTTAACACAGATCAGTCGTCCTGTCCCCTTTGCAATATGATGTTTCCACCCCCATGATTCACAGTAGATATGGTGTTCTTAGAATGCAACTCAGCATTGTTCTTCCTCCAAACACGACAAGTTGAGTTTTTACCAAAAAGTTCTATTTTGGTTTCATCTGACCACATGATTGTCATTCTCCTCCGTTCGCTTTAGTTCCTCCTTAACTTTCTGCATCAGAGGTAAGGGAATTCGGCGAGCGGCATGCGCGGCATATGGTTGAGCATTCTCCTTTAACTGGATATTGACTGGATCTGTTTTGAGAGTCCCATGCTCACCAAATGCCTTGTGAACTTCCTCAATGCGCTTCACCAGTCCCACCATGGTTGCAGTGTCTCTGTTGAGCAGGCTGTTTGCTGTCTGGCCATGGATGACATACACTGGGAAGGAGTAGGGCAGGGGTGGGCAACAAGGGCCGAGACACTGCTGAATGTCTCCACTCCCATGACATTTGTGTCTGCACCAGTGTCAATCTTGAATTTGACCGGCGTTGCCCCATTTGTAAACTGCACAGTCCATAGATCATCATTTCTCTTTGTGTTAGTCACTGCCCCCAGGAAGAATTGTGTCTCCTCTGCCCCCTCAGTTACTTCTCTAACTGCTTGGCTGCAACATTTCCTTTCCCAGTGGCCCCTTTTCCCACAGTTGTTGCATGTAAAATTCTTAGCTGGGCACATTTCGGGATCTTTATGTCTCATTTTTCCACATCTGCCGGATTTTGGATCTCCTCTCTGTCCGTTTTCTTTTCGTTGGGGCTGCCATCTTGGCTTTCCTTTGTCTGCTGCTTTCCCGCGTATTTCCTGCACCGAGACGCATGCTTCCCCCTGCTGCTGGTGCACCTGCAACGCCACCTCTTCTGGCTGGTGGACGGTTTGCACCATGTCAGCTAACGTTAGTCTAGACTCCAACTGTAGCCTACATGACAATTCTTTATCAAGGATGCCCACAACAATACAGTCACGAATGTGTTCCTCGCTGTATGCACCGAAGTCACAGTGTTCAGACATTTCATACAGCGCTCTGATAAACATTTCAGCCTTTTCCCCGGGCCACTGCGATCTTTGGTAGAAGCAAGCGTGCTCGTGAATCACATTTCACTTGGGGAAGAAGTACTCGTCGTATTTTTTTAATACAATATCAAAGTCGTCCTCTTCTCCCATCTCATTGAAAGTGAGCGACTTGAAAATGTTCTCGGCTTCAGAGCCCATAGCATATATCAGTGAACTGACCTGTACTTCTCAGTCTTCTTTGAACAGTTTCGTAGCCATACAATACTTCTGAAAATGTTGCCGCCAATCAGCCCACTCATTCGGACGATCGAATCTGAAATTCTCCAGTGGATTAAACTTGGCCATCTTCCGAACAAAGCGAAGTCTTCTGATACCATGTAAATAATCCAAATGTCCACACGGGTATATTCCACAGAGGATTATTATATTGTTAAAGAATTCACAGGAACACACATGAATACAGCTTACTTTCTTGTAGCTAACTTTCCAACTGAACAAGGATATGCGCACTAGACTACACATGTGCAGTGGCCGGATTCTCTTAAAGATGTATTACACCATTTACGTGTACTATATAATCACATTATATGACAATGATATTCTCCCAGTCCTCTTCTGGATCATCCATATGCTATCAAACTTTAGACGGGCCTGGAGATGTACTGGCTTAAGCAGGGGGACATGCCTGGCACTGCAGGATTTGAGTCCCTCTGTGTAGTGTGTAGCCTTTGTTACTTTGGTCCCAGCTCTCTGCAGGTCATTCATCAGGTCCCTCCGTGTAGTTCTGGGAGTTTTGTTCACTGTTCTCATGATCATTTTGACCTCACGGGATGACATTTTGCATGGAGCCCCAGATGAAGGGAGATTATCAATGGTCTTGTATGTCTTCCATTTTCTTACAATTGCTCACACAGTTGATTTATTCATACCAGCGTGCTTGACTGTTGTAGATTCACTCTTCCAAGCCTGGTGCACATCTACAATTTTCTTCCTGGTGTCCTTCGACAGCTCTTTGGTCTTGGTCATGGTTGAGTTTGGAGTCTGACTGTTTGAGGCTGTGGATAGGTGTCTTTTATACAGATAAAGAGTTCCAACAGATGCCATTAATACAGGTAACAGGTGGAGGACAGAAAAGCTTTTTAAAGAAGAAGTTACAGGTCTGTGAGAGCCAGAAATATTGCTTGTTTGACGAAATACTTATTTTCCACCATAATTTACAAATAAATTCTTTAAAAATCCTACAATGTGATTTCCTGGATTTTTTTTCTCATTTTGTCTCTCATAGTTGAAGTGTACCTATGATGAAAATTACAGACCTCTCTCATCTTTCTTGCACAATCAGGGACTGACTAAATACTTTTTTACCCCACTGGAATTGTTGAAGCTTTGTAGGTGGAATTCTTTCCCATTCTTGCTTGATGTATGACTTCAGTTGTTTAACATTTCGGGGTCTCCGATGTCGTATTTTGTGCTTCATAATGCACCACACATTTGGGAGACAGGTCTAGACTGCAGGCAGGTCTAGACTGCAGGCAGGCCAGTCTAGTACCTGCACTCTTTTACTATGAAGCCACGCTGTTGTAACACGTGCAGAATGTGGCTTGGCATTGTCTTGCTGAAATAAGCAGGGACGTCCCTGAAAAAGACGTTGCTTGGATGACAGCATGTGTTGTTCCAAAACCTGGATGTACCTTTCAGGATGTACATTTCAAAATGTGCAAATAACATCAATGTGCAAATATTTGCACAAAACATCAGTCTATCAGTTTGAACATTAAATATCTTGTCTTTGTGGTGTATTCAATTGAATATAGGTTGAAGAGGATTTGAAGATCATTGTATTCTGTTTTCATTTACATTTTACACAATGTCCCAACTTCATTGGAATTGGGGTTTTATATATATATATATATATATATATATATATATATATATATATATATATATATATATATATATATATATATATATTTGATCTTTTTTTTTTTATTTATTATCATTAATTTATTATTATTACCCACTTTTTAAAAAGTGCATTAGCTTTCCCATCATTTTGTTCCTCCTTTTACTGGTGGATTTTTCCTGTGCTGGGAACAGCAGGGAGTTAGTCTGTCCCAGCAATATAATGAGGCTAATAACTCCAAAACAGTAAATGCTGTCACCCTGTAACTCATCCATTTGGAACAACAGACATTAAGGAAAAAACAGGATTGCATCTGGTGGACTTTGATCTACTAAAGCAACCAAAATACAGCAACTTTGCCTTGCCTATGAAATATAACAGACATACACTCAACAAAAATATAAACGCAACACTTTTGGTTTTGCTCCCATTTTGTATGAGATGAACTCAAAGATCTAAAACTTTTTCCACATACACAATATCACCATTTCTCTCAAATATTGTTCACAAACCAGTCTAAATCTGTGATAGTGAGCACTTCTCCTTTGCTGAGATAATCCATCCCACCTCACAGGTGTGCCATATCAAGATGCTGATTAGACACCATGATTAGTGCACAGGTGTGCCTTAGACTGTCCACAATAAAAGGCCACTCTGAAAGGTACAGTTTTGTTTTATTGGGGGGATACCAGTCAGTATCTGGTGTGACCACCATTTGCCTCATGCAGTGCAACACATTTCCTTCGCATAGAGTTGATCAGGTTGTCAATTGTGGCCTGTGGAATGTTGGTCCACTCCTCTTCAATGACTGTGCGAAGTTGCTGGATATTGGCAGGAACTGGTACACGCTGTTGTGAACATGCTGGATGTGGAGGTCCTGGGCTGGTGCGGTTACACGTGGTCTGCGGTTGTGAGGCTGGTTGGATGTACTGCCAAATTCTCTGAAACGCCTTTGGAGACGGCTTATGGTAGAGAAATGAACATTCAATACACGAGCAACAGCTCTGGTTGACATTCCTGCTGTCAGCATGCCAATTGCACGCTCCCTCAAATCTTGCGACACCTGTGGCATTGTGCTGTGTGATAAAACTGCACCTTTCAGAGTGGCCTTTTATTGTGGACAGTCTAAGGCACACCTGTGCACTAATCATGGTGTCTAATCAGCATCTTGATATGGCACACCTGTGAGGTGGGATGGATTATCTCAGCAAAGGAGACGTGCTCACTATCACAGATTTAGACTGGTTTGTGAACAATATTTGAGGGAAATGGTGATATTGTGTATGTGGAAAAAGTTTTAGATCTTTGAGTTCATCTCGTACAAAATGGGAGCAAAAACAAAAGTGTTGCGTTTATATTTTTGTTGAGTGTATCTGCCACCTCCTGGATCGTTAATGGATGCTGAATAAATATAAACAAATTGCAAACAACTGTGGGACAACTCACTTGTAGTTTAACTGCCCTTGAACATGGTCCACTTCATGTGTTCATCGTTCTGCTGCATCCAACGAGCAGCCACCGGGAGAAACATGTTATGCATTATGAGGGTAAATTCAAAATGTTGTAGAATGGGAGCAAAAGTACAATTAAGCAATAGATAGAATGTGAGGCTGGGGGTGGTGCCAAAATTAGTGATGGCAAACTTGCAACTCTGTTCCAAATCCTGTTTTAATCATTGTTCCAAAGTGTGTATCGAAAGGATGACATCATGAGTTGTCAAATGTTTGAAATGTTCCATCCGATTTATCACCTCAAGTGTTGTAAAAAATTGAAACATAAGTGAATGAAGTAGGTTTGCCGTGTTTTTGGATTTCATATTTAAAAAGGCACTTATGTTGCTTGTTAGTAGCATTGGTCTAATTATAACATTCGGGGACCACTGCTAACAACTGCACTTTTACAAAACAAATACATAATAAGTTTAATAAACAACAGCAATGATCAAATCAAAAGAAAATAAAGAATTTCAGTTTTTTTTTAAATTGTTAGTATCAATAATAATAATTTCACACAATTCCCTTTTTACAATGGACCATACAAAGAAAATGTTATTTTTATTTTGAAAATGGGGTATGACTGTTCACTTCAACAACAACAAAAACTACACATTATTTGTTGGAATGTAAATGCTTCCACATTTCATTTTAGAATTTTGTTGAATCACAGATAAAAAAAGAAAAAAGTATGCCTAAAGCTTTTGCACAGTACTGTACAGGCTGGAATAAAGTGTTTTCAGGGTGTATAGATCCTTTCCTCCTATTAGAAAAACATTCCTGAGCAAATGTTTGTTTGCATTTGTTTTTCTTGATAAAAAAGGCTCATCATGTGTATGTAATGTGAGTCATTATCATTTAAATGCTTCAGATTCATGTTTTGCAGATTGATCTCAGGACTGTGTCAGCTTCATTTCATTCATCAATGTTCTCACTTGGCAACATTTACTGATGTGATCGTCAGCAACACAGGTTTGCCTTCAAAAGGAAATAGCTGCGTAGGAAATTTTGCAGTGTTCCCACTCAGAGCAGCTGTAAATCAACTCCCTCAAGGTGTTAAATCAACTCTATTAGGATTATAAACACAATTTAAAATGCTAATAAAGTTTATGTTACTACAAGAGTTGATTTAACACTATTTTGAATGAGACCATATGCACACGTTGCAATGTTAGGGTTCTGTCCCACTGGGGAGAGGATTAATTGCGCATGAATTGAGTACACAAAGTATGGGCATTCGTTGTCGTCCGCAACAAAAATGGCCAAAAATGACAAATGTCCCAGTATGAATTACGGATATATTAATAATATATAGCGAATATATGATGAACAATCACGCATATATAACGCATGTAGTGAGGAAACGGGTCAGACGCATTGCGATTATCACGGCAGTATTACGGGTGTATTATGAATGCATTGTGCACGTGTTGCGCGTGCACGGCATCTGCATTGTGGTCATAAAATAAGCTCACTCGGGCCGTCGGCATCACTATTCACACCAACAATACAGCCTCTGGAGCATTTGCTGGACTTTACAGGTTGATCACAGAGTTATTGTTCATGTTGTCATGCGAGGGTTAACTGTTCATGAGTTTGGGGAGCGAGAGGGGGGAAGCCGCTCGGGGTGTGAGACAGTGTTTTTTTTTTTTTTTTTGAGAGTGTCACAGAAAACAGACTTCAGCGTGAGTTGTGGCTAAACAGCAACTCTTCCTTTTGTTGGTGTTAAATAAAAGTCCTGGAGGAGACACGATTGCAGCAGCTATGACGTCTTTGTGGATCTACACAGCCGGACCGGCACTGACTGGCAGGTATGTCGCTTTCTGCCACATATACTTGTAGTACTTTGGGTTTACGTGATGTGTTTGTTATGCATTCACAGATTGTCCGCAAATCAGCTGCAAAGCAGATGTAATAAAAACGCTTTATTTGTGGCCAGTCTGTATACAGTCGCTACAACATATATTAGTTTGTGATGTGGACGTGTTAGGCCCGATATATATCTGTTTTACACACTGTCCGCTGCCAAGCTGCAAATCCCCGTCAGTTGTGGATATCAGCGGTTAATGGCAGATATACAGCACATAGAGTGAGTATGTATTGTGTATGAATTGAGTATGTATGGAGTATGTAAGGTGGATGTCATCCGCAGCCAAATTTTGTGCAGCTCAAAAATCCTGGCAATGGAAGAACGTGCCTCTGCAGATAATTGCGGACGTGTGCAGGTGTCGGCCGACTCATACAAGCATGTTTCATGCATATTGCGGATGTTAAGCGAATATGAGCCAATTTTGTGCGCAATCCATACGCAAATCCTCCTAAACGCCAGTGGGACAGGGCTCTTAACACTGCAAATTTTATTTGTGATGTTTTTATATGTGAAAGAGCGTGGTTGGCTTTTAAATATAAGATGACACAACCTTACTAGAACATCGGATATTTGTATAAAACAGTCGACTGTTTACTTAAACTGCCAGTGTTCAGGGGTTTGAATATCAGTACTGATTGATTTATATGGACACAATAATGCAAACAAACCAAACTTTTGTAGATACTCTATTTGTGTAATTGCTCATTGTGCTAGTTTGTGTTACATCTTAATTGAAAAAAGAAAAAGAAAAATGGAACTACCAGGAAACTGTTGCCAAATAAACTGACTGAAAAATGGAGTGGGTGTTGGATAGGGCATTTTGCTGCAAAATGCCTGGAAGTTGACAACTTTGGATGCTGTAGCTCCTCTGAAAAAGAGAGCTTTAAATCAGAAGTGCCTGACTCCGTGGTATAACTCACAAACTCGCAGCTTAAAGCAGATAACCCGTAAGTTGGAGAGGAAATGGCGTCTCACTAATTAAGAAGATCTTCACTTAGCCTGGAAAAAGAGTCTGTTGCTCTATAAAAAAGCCCTCCGTAAAGCTAGGACATCTTTCTACTCATCACTAATTGAAGAAAATAAGAACAACCCCAGGTTTCTTTTCAGCACTGTAGCCAGGCTGACAAAGAGTCAGAGCTCTATTGAGCTGAGTATTCCATTAACTTTAACTAGTAATGACTTCATGACTTTCTTTGCTAACAAAATTTTAACTATTAGAGAAAAAATTACTCATAACCATCCCAAAGACGTATCGTTATCTTTGGCTGCTTTCAGTGATGCCGGTATTTGGTTAGACTCTTTCTCTCCGATTGTTCTGTCTGAGTTATTTTCATTAGTTACTTCATCCAAACCATCAACATGTTTATTAGACCCCATTCCTACCAGGCTGCTCAAGGAAGCCCTACCATTATTTAATGCTTCGATCTTAAATATGATCAATCTATCTTTGTTAGTTGGCTATGTACCACAGGCTTTTAAGGTGGCAGTAATTAAACCATTACTTAAAAAGCCATCACTTGACCCAGCTATCTTAGCTAATTATAGGCCAATCTCCAACCTTCCTTTTCTCTCAAAAATTCTTGAAAGGGTAGTTGTAAAACAGCTAACTGATCATCTGCAGAGGAATGGTCTATTTGAAGAGTTTCAGTCAGGTTTTAGAATTCATCATAGTACAGAAACAGCATTAGTGAAGGTTACAAATGATCTTCTTATGGCCTCGGACAGTGGACTCGTCTCTGTGCTTGTTCTGTTGGACCTCAGTGCTGCTTTTGATACTGTTGACCATAAAATTTTATTACAGAGATTAGAGCATGCCATAGGTATTAAAGGCACTGCGCTGCGGTGGTTTGAATCATATTTGTCTAATAGATTACAATTTGTTCATGTAAATGGGGAATCTTCTTCACAGACTAAAGTTAATTATGGAGTTCCACAAGGTTCTGTGCTAGGACCAATTTTATTCACTTTATACATGCTTCCCTTAGGCAGTATTATTAGACGGTATTGCTTAAATTTTCATTGTTACGCAGATGATACCCAGCTTTATCTATCCATGAAGCCAGAGGACACACACCAATTAGCTAAACTGCAGGATTGTCTTACAGACATAAAGACATGGATGACCTCTAATTTCCTGCTTTTAAACTCAGATAAAACTGAAGTTATTGTACTTGGCCCCACAAATCTTAGAAACATGGTGTCTAACCAGATCCTTACTCTGGATGGCATTACCCTGACCTCTAGTAATACTGTGAGAAATCTTGGAGTCATTTTTGATCAGGATATGTCATTCAAAGCGCATATTAAACAAATATGTAGGACTGCTTTTTTGCATTTACGCAATATCTCTAAAATCAGAAAGGTCTTGTCTCAGAGTGATGCTGAAAAACTAATTAATGCATTTATTTCCTCTAGGCTGGACTATTGTAATTCATTATTATCAGGTTGTCCTAAAAGTTCCCTAAAAAGCCTTCAGTTAATTCAAAATGCTGCAGCTAGAGTACTGACGGGGACTAGAAGGAGAGAGCATATCTCACCCATATTGGCCTCTCTTCATTGGCTTCCTGTTAATTCTAGAATAGAATTTAAAATTCTTCTTCTTACTTATAAGGTTTTGAATAATCAGGTCCCATCTTATCTTAGGGACCTCGTAGTACCATATCACCCCAATAGAGCGCTTCGCTCTCAGACTGCAGGCTTACTTGTAGTTCCTAGGGTTTGTAAGAGTAGAATGGGAGGCAGAGCCTTCAGCTTTCAGGCTCCTCTCCTGTGGAACCAGCTCCCAATTCAGATCAGGGAGACAGACACCCTCTCTACTTTTAAGATTAGGCTTAAAACTTTCCTTTTTGCTAAAGCTTATAGTTAGGGCTGGATCAGGTGACCCTGAACCATCCCTTAGTTATGCTGCTATAGACGTAGACTGCTGGGGGGTTCCCATGATGCACTGTTTCTTTCTCTTTTTGCTCTGTATGCACCACTCTGCATTTAATCATTAGTGATCAATCTCTGCTCCCCTCCACAGCATGTCTTTTTCCTGGTTCTCTCCCTCAGCCCCAACCAGTCCCAGCAGAAGACTGCCCCTCCCTGAGCCTGGTTCTGCTGGAGGTTTCTTCCTGTTAAAAGGGAGTTTTTCCTTCCCACTGTAGCCAAGTGCTTGCTCACAGGGGGTCGTTTTGACCGTTGGGGTTTTACATAATTATTGTATGGCCTTGCCTTACAATATAAAGCGCCTTGGGGCAACTGTTTGTTGTGATTTGGCGCTATATAAAAAAATTGATTGATTGATTGATTGATAGGGCTGTGAAAACCAGTGGAAACAACCAAACCCAAGCATCTATTCACCTCATACATTACCTAGTGCAGAAAATTGAAGGTCATTAGTTAATTAGTAAGTCTTGTAATTTTACTAGGTGGACCAGAGGGCCACTAGTGCATCATAAAGCAAACTATTTGGTACAACTAGTGCAGCACCTCGCATCACTAGTAATGAATGAGAGCACTGCACTAGTAGTGCGCAAAGGTCCGCCAACACTAGTTGCCAATTCCACAAATTTTTACCTTGGAAAAAAGTTTCAAGGTCAAAGTCCTGTTAGAAGTGAGTTTTCATAAGCTAAAATATCATTCAAAATATAGTTCAAAAGGGCTTTCCAATATTTAAAAGAATCAAATATCCACTAAATCCATAATACGGATCAGATGCGGATCAAACTTCGTCTGTTCATTGAGAGTGCCATTTCACACCTCATTTTCACAAATCAGAGTGACTGAGGCACTTCTGATTGAGATATAATGTAAAATGTACACCACATGGGCTTTTCAATATTAAATTCAAATGTCCACAAAATCCATAATCCGGATCAGATCTGGATCAAACTTTCTCAGGTGATACTGAGTGCCAGTCTGCCACTTTCAAATATGAGCGTGATTAGGGCATGTTTGATTAAGATATAATGTAAAATATACAGTAAATGGGTCCAAGCAACAAAAGGAAAAGTTCTCTGAGCCTCTGCCAAGCACAATAATTTGGTGCAAGTAGGTCAGGTCAGACTTGCAGAAAAGTTGAACCTCCGGTGGAACACAGAAGTCTGTGCAAAACGTTTATTAAAAGGTGCAAAACACACACAAAAAAAGAGACGTTTCGATGTAAAGATTACGAGTATATCTTCATCAGAGTCCTTGAAAAACATGGATGTCTAGCCTTAAATACTAATCAAGAAAAGGGCATTACAAACAGGCCAATCATGGCTCTCCAGCATCTTTAAAATTTGGGGGGGGGGGATTGAGAAAATTACAGCCCCACCCAGAGGAGGTGATATTATTAAAAAAAAAAAAAATAGGCAGGGAAGCATTCTGGATTTAAACATTAGGTACTTTGGAACCATTTAGTTTGAATGGGGAATTAAATTTAACTTTTCTATATTTTCTATAATATTCATTGCTCTTCTTTGGGGTGCTGATATATTTTATGCTTGTTTTTATTCAACTGGGATGGTTTGTTTCTAACGATGAATTGAGTGCAGCGCCTTGATTGATGGGTGGTTAAAGCCCCTTTACGCACGATGACACCTTTTCTTGATTCATATTCCATCCATGTTTTTCAAGGACTTTGATGACGATGTAATCTTTACATCGAAACGTTAGTCTCTTTTTTGTGTTTTGCACAGACTTCTGTGTTGCACCAGCGGTTCTTATTTTATACATTAAATGGGGTTTTCAATGTTAAATTTAAATGGCCACCAAATCTGTAATCTGGATCAGTTCCGGTGTTGCCGACTGACAGCTTAATTGGAGTCCACCTGGGGTAAATTCAGTTGATTGGACATGATTAGGAAAGGTACCTGTCTACATATAAGGTCCCACAGTTGACAGTGCATGTCAGAACACAAAGCAAGCATGAAGCCAAAGGAATTGTCTGTAGACCTCGGAGACAGGATTGTCCCAAGGCACAAATCTGTGGAAGGGTACTGAAACATTTCTGTTGCTTTGAAGGTCCCAATGAGCACAGTGGCCTCCATAATCCGTAAATGGAAGAATTTTGAATCCACCGCTCATCTAAATTGAGCAATCGTGGGAGAAGGGCCTTAGTGAGAAACATGATCAAGAACCCGATGGTCACTCTGTCAGAGCTCCAGCATTCCTCTGTGGAGAGAGGAGAACCTTCCAGAAGGTCAACAATCTCTGCAGCAATCCACCAATCAGGCCTGTATGGTTAGATGGCCAGACGGAAGCCACTCCTTAGTAAAAGACAGATGGTATCCCACCTGGAGTTTGCTAAAAGACACCTGAAGTACTCTCAGACCATGAGAAACAAAATTCTTTGGTCTAATGAGACAAAGATTGAGCTCTCTGGTGTGAATGTCAGACATCATGTTTAGAGGAAACCAAGCACCATCCCTACAGTGAAGCATGGTGGTGGCAGCATCATGCTGTGAGGAAGTTTTTCAGGGGCAGGAACTGGGAGACTAGTCAGGATTGAGGGAAAGATGAATGCAGAAATGTATAGAAACATCCTGGATGAAAACCTGCTCCAGAGCGCTCTTGACCTCACACTGGGGCAACGGTTCATCTTTCAGCAGGATAATGACCCTAAGCACAGAGCCAAAATATCAAAGGAGTGGCTTCAGGACAACTCTGTGAATGTCCTTGAGTGGCCCAGCCAGAGCCCAGACCTGAGGTGCGCCAAGCTTGTATCATCATATTCAAGAAGACTTGAGGCTGTAATTGCTGCCAGCGGTGCATCAACAAAGTATTGAGCAAAGGGTGTGAATACTTACGTACCTGCGATTTCTTAGGTTTTTATTTTTAAATTTGCAACGATTTCAAAAAATGTTTTTCATGTTGTCATTACGGGGTGTTGTGAGTAGAGGAACCAAATGAATTTACTTAATTTGGGGATAAGGCTTGAACATAACACAATGTGGAAAAGGTGGAGCGCTGTGAATACTTTCTGGATGCACTGTAGGAGATGGATCGTTACTTTCAAAAGTAGATGATGAACCCTTTGTGTTCCTGGGTGACTGCCATCCAGGATCCAAGGCTGTTCCATATTGTGGTTGATGTGGTGATGGTGGCACCAGTGAGTATTTTCTGACATTGACCTTTGATTGATCGGCGCACAAACATTAATCATCTGAAGACACTCAGACACGGAATATTCCTACCAAGTCTGGTGAAAATCTGCTCACCTGTTTCCAAATTATTTTGTACAAAGAAATGAGCATTTATAAAACCCTACTGTGCCTCTGGTACACATGGTAATAAAATACAGACATGAAAGCAGTTTAATTAGTGTGAGGAAATGTGAAAATTGAAAGGAAAAATATTTAGAAGTTTTTTGTTTTGTTTAATAGGATGCTGTACATCCACGATCAGAGATGCTGGCAGCTTATTTAATTGTTTAAATTCAGGTATGATCATCGGGTATTGTGAAGACTTTGTGTCTGTGTGTCTGTCTGTGCTCAGCATAAGTCCAGTCCTATTACTGCCAGTCTTCAAATTTATAGGCAACATTCTTGGGACACAGATGATGGACAAGTTCAGAGATGGCTAACCTTCACCTATTTTAAGAGGTTAAAAAGTCACATTCTGTTCCTTTTTTTTTTTTTTTTTTTTTTGAGGGGCAGTAGAGAGGCACATTAGTGGCTAGTCTAGCTAGCTGCAAACTCAGTTTCATTTACGTGTAAATATGACCTCTGTCATATATTATGTAAAAGTAAATACTTCTACAATTTGTAACCTGATAACACCTCTGAAATGATTTACAAGACATTTCGCGGACGTCAGCGTGCACGCTAACTTCCGCTCTTGTCAAAAGCTCATGTATGCGCACAGGCACACCCTCCTGCAAATGCTGTGAAAATGTAAATATTGTTTCTGATTAACTGAGTGATAGCGGGGCTTTGTTGAACATGTACAAATTGTACGTAAGACAATAGGATCTTAAAAATTAATGTAAATAACAATAAATGTAATATATTCATTTTGCACTGGGATAACAATTATACAACTGCAAATGATAAAGAAGGCAGTGCTGATACGGCCGGGGGTATTTTAGCATTGCATTATATTTGGATGGTGTTGTCACCACTGAATTATCTCCAAACAACCAGAAAGATTTCATTTAGCAGTTTTTCTCTCATGCACATCACCATTCTTCTAGAAGGACCAAACCGCTCTGGCAGAGTCGAGATAGAAATTTGTTTCGTATTTGGAATCTTATTTTATTATATTTTTATCTGCTGTTGTTTCCATGTGGCCCAATTCCTTTTCTTCTCCTCTTTTTGCTCCAGGCTTACTTGTCCACTTTCTGCATGAAAATCATTCAGTCATGCAATGTTATAATCAATGCCCACAGTAATAGGATTCCTCTGGCCTGGGCAATTAATATACTTTCTCCTTTTTTTGCTCCTCTGCTCACACAGATCTCAAAGCTACAAGACACTGGCTTCTCCTCATTTACATATTTATTGCACTGGCCTCAAATCTGGCGAGTGATTGATGTGGAGTCTGCCTCCTGAATTTTTAGAGGGCTTTTATTATGAAAGAGAGGAGGGGGCATGCAGCTCATCAGCCTACATCTGATTAAACTTGAAGAGGACACAATCATAAGTGTTTCCCACCTACTTTTTTTTCCTGCCGTGTACAACCCCTGGCAAAAATTATGGAATCACCAGCCTTGGAGGATGTTCATTCAGCTGTTTAATTTTGTAGAAAAAAAGCAGATCACAGACATGACACAAAACTAGTCATTTCAAATGGCAACTTTCTGGCTTTAAGAAACACTATAAGAAATCAGGAAAAATAATTGTGGCAGTCAGTAACGGTTACTTTTTTAGACCAAGCAGAGGGAAAAAAATATGGAATCACTCAATTCTGAGGAAAAAATGATGGAATCATGAAAAACAAAAGAACGCTCCAACACATCACTAGTATTTTGTTGCACCACCTCTGGCTTTTATAACAGCTTGCAGTCTCTGAGGTATGGACTTAATGAGTGACAAACAGTACTCTTCATCAATCTGGCTCCAACTTTCTCTGATTGCTGTTGCCAGATCAGCTTTGCAGGTTGGAGCCTTGTCATGGACCATTTTCTTCAACTTCCACCAAAGATTTTCAAATGGATTAAGATCCGGACTATTTGCAGGCAATGACATTGACCCTATGTGTCTTTTTGCAAGGAATGTTTTCACAGTTTTTGCTCTATGGCAAGATGCATTATCATCTTGAAAAATGATTTCATCCCCAAACATCCTTTCAATTGATGGGATAAGAAAAGTGTCCAAAATATCAACGTAAACTTGTGCATTTATTGATGATGTAATGACAGCCATCTCCCCAGTCCCTTTACCTGACATGCAGCCCCATATCATCAATGACTGTGGAAATTTACATGTTCTCTTCAGGCAGTCATCTTTATAAATCTCATTGGAACGGAAAACAAAAGTTCCAGCGTCATCACCTTGCCCAATGCAGATTCGAGATTCATCACTGAATATGACTTTCATCCAGTCATCCACAGTCCATGATTGCTTTTCCTTAGCCCATTGTAACCTTGTTTTTTTCTGTTTAGGTGTTAATGATGGCTTTCGTTTAGCTTTTCTGTATGTAAATCCCATTTCCTTTAGGCAGTTTCTTACAGTTCGGTCACAGACGTTGACTCCAGTTTCCTCCCATTCGTTCCTCATTTGTTTTGTTGTGCATTTTCGATTTTTGAGACATATTGCTTTAAGTTTTCTGTCTTGACGCTTTGATGTCTTCCTTGGTCTACCAGTATGTTTGCCTTTAACAACCTTCCCATGTTGTTTGTATTTGGTCCAGAGTTTAGACACAGCTGACTGAACAACCAACACCTTTTGCAACATTGCGTTATGATTTACCCTCTTTTAAGAGTTTGATAATCCTCTCCTTTGTTTCAATTGACATCTCTCGTGTTGGAGCCATGATTCATGTCAGTCCACTTGGTGCAACAGCTCTCCAAGGTGTGATCACTCCTTTTTAGATGCAGACTAATGAGCAGATCTGATTTGATGCAGGTGTTAGTTTTGAGGATGAAAATTTACAGGGTGATTCCATAATTTATTCCTCAGAATTGAGTGAGTCCATATTTTTTTCCCTCTGCTTGGTCTAAAAAAGTAACAGTTACTGACTGCGACAATTTTTTTTTCTTGATTCCTTATAGTGTTTCTTAAAGCCAGAAAGTTGCCATTTGAAATGACTTTAGTTTTGTGTCATGTCTGTGATCTGCTTTTTTTTCTACATAATTAAACAACTGAATGAACATCCTCCGAGGCCGGTGATTCAATAATTATTGCCAGGGGTTGTATAATCGGCTGGGCTGAGACCAAATTTTGACATGTTTTGTAGACTGACACTCATAAAAGCAAGATATGACAAGACTGTTTCACTTTTTTGTTTGTTTGTTTTTAAACAGTGTTTATAACAGTATTAACCCAGATTTTTCTGTAACTTCACCCCAGAGAAGTATTTTGATGGTGCTGAACTAATAAAACCTCAGCACACCTGATTTTAAGCTGTAAAAGACAAATAAGTGTTTTGTTGTTTTGAAATTTCATCAACAGAAAAATTGCAGAGATAAACACAATATCTGGTTTGAAAGCCTCATATAGGGGCTATTTTAATGCTTAAAACATTTCACAAAATGTTTCACATAAAGTGATGACAGCGCTTGATTTGAAGCAATTGTTTTGCAAATGAGTCATGTGCAATGCTCCAAACAGTAAAGGAAATGGTGGCTTCAGGTACAGTAGTGTTCAGAATAATAGTGCTAATATGTGACTAAAAAGATTAATCCAGGTTTTGAGTAGATATCTTATTGTTACATGGGAAACAAGGTACCAGTAGATTCATTAGATTCTCACAAATCCAACAAGACCAAGCATTCATGATATGCACATTCTTAAGGCTATGAAATTGGGCTATTAGTTAAAAAAAAAAAAAAAAGTAGAAAAGGGGTTGTTCACAATAATAGTAGTGTGGCATTCAGTCAGTGAGTTTGTCAATTTTGTGGAACAAACCGGTGTGAATCAGGTGTCCCCTATGTAAGGATGAAGCCAACACCTGCTGAAGATGCTTTTCTCTTTGAAAGCCTGAGGAAAATGGGACATTCAAGACATTGTTCAGAAGAACAGCGTAGTTTGATGAAAAAGTTGAAAGTTGAAAAACTTGTAAGCAGGTGCAAAAAATTATAGGCTGTTCATCTACAATGATCTTCAATGCTTTAAAATGGACAAAAAAAACAGAGATGCGTGGAAGAAAACGGAAAACAACCATCAAAATGGACAGAACAATAACCAGAATGGCAAAGGCTCACCCATTGATCAGCTCCAGGATGATCAAAGACAGTCTGGAGTTACCTGTAAGTGTCGTGACAGTTAGAAGACGCCTGTGTGAAGCTAATTTATTTGCAAGAATCCCCTGCAAAGTCCCTCTGTTAAATAAAAGACGTGCAGAAGAGGTTACAATTTGCCAAAGAACACATCAACTGGCCTAAAGAGAAATGGAGGAATATTTTGTGGACTGATGAGAGTAAAATTGTTCTTTTTGGGTCCAAGGGCTGCAGACAGTTTATGAGACGACCCCCCAAACTCTGAATTCAAGCCACAGTTCACAGTGAAGACAGTGAAGCATGGTGGTGCAAGCATCATGATATGGGCATGTTTCTCCTACTATGGTGTTGGGCCTATATATCGCATACCAGGTATCATGGATCAGTTTGAATATGTCAAAATACTTGAAGAGGGCATGTTGCCTTATGCTGAAGAGGACATGCCCTTGAAATGGATGTTTCAACAAGACAATGACCCCAAGCACACGAGTAAATGAGCAAAATCTTGGTTCCAAACCAACAAAATTAATGCCTCGCAGATGTGAAGAAATCATGAAAAACTGTGGTTATACAACTAAATACTAGTTTAGTGATTCACAGGATTGCTAAAAAAGCAGTTTGAACATAATAGTTTTCACATAGCACTACTATTATTCTGAACACTACTGTATATACTGATTGTTTCAAAACATTCAATAAATCAACTTCTTCATATACACTGAAAAAAGAGAATGTTTGAACCAACTTAAAAAGTATTACAATTTGTAAAAACCTGAATGATTTAAGTTGTTTGAACTTAAACTTGAAAGTTAAATCAACTCTAACATACAAACTTAAGTTCAAACAACTTAATTCATTCAGGTTTTTATAAATTGTAACACTTTAAGTTGGTTCAAACGTTCTCTTTTTTCAGTGTAGTCTACCTCTAAAATCTTCTAAGTAAATGAAGCTTTTACTTTCAAACATGATTCATAAAAAAAACCCACTCAAAACAGTAAATATGATATGACTGTTCGCTTTTGAAGCATTCAGCGAACTAAACAAAAGATTAATTGCACCTGACAAAGAATAACTGGCTTGAAATATTAAATGGAAACATTGTTTCAGTGAATGTTTCACTGTTTTAAACAGCACCAAACAGTAAATAAACCAGTTGTGTCATAAAACTAATCACCTTTTTTGTGAAAAGGTGGAAATGTGGAAACAGTGGAGCAACATAACTGCAGAATATACGTATAAAAACAGTATATCCAGAAAGTATTCACAGTGCTTTGCTTTGTCCACAGTTTATGTTACAGTCTTATTCAAAAATGGATGAAATTCAATTTCCCCTCAAACTTCTACACACAATACCCCATAATGGCCATGTAAAAAATGTTTTTCTTTTGAGATTTTAGCAAATTTATTAACAATAATAATAAAAACTAAGAACTCACATGTACAACCCCAATTCCAATGAAGTTGGGACGTTGTGTAAAATGTAAATAAAAACAGAATACAATGATTTGCAAATCCTCTTCAAGCTATATTCAATTGAATACACCACAAGGACAAAATATTTAATGTTCAAACTGATAAACTTTATTGTTTTGTGCAAATATTTGCTCATTTTGAAATGGATATCTGCAACACGCTTCAAAAAAACCTGGGACAGTGGTATGTTTACCACTGTGTTACATCACCTTTCCTACACTCAATAAGCTGAGGACAGTAATTGCTGAAGCTTTGTAGGTGGAATTCTTTCCCATTCTTGCTTGATGTACGACTTCAGTTGTGCAACAGTCCGGGGTTTCCGTTGTCATACTTTGCGCTTCATAATGGGCCACACATTTTCAATGGCTGACAGGTCTGGACTGCAGGCAGGCCAGTCTAGTACCCGCACTCTTTTACTACGAAGTCACGCTGTTTTAACATATGCAGAATGTGACTTGGCATTGTCTTGCTGAAATAAGCAGGGACGTCCCTAAAAAAGATTTTGCTTGGATGGCAGCATGTATTGCTCCAAAACCTGGATGTACGTTTCAGCATTGATGTGCCATCACAGATGTGTAAGTTGCCCATGCCATGGGCACTAACACACCCCCATACCATCACAGATGCTGGCTTTTGAACTTTGTGCTGGTAACAATCTGGATGGTTTTTTTCCTCTTTTGTCGGGAGGACACGACATCCATGATTTCCAAAAATTTGAAATGTGGACTCATCAGACCACAGCACACTTGTCCACTTTGTGTCTGTACATTTGTGTCTGTACAAATGAGCTCGGGCCCAGAGAAGGCGGTGGTGTTTCTGGATGTTGTTAATGTATGGCTTTCACTTTGCATGGTAGAGTTTTAACTTGCACTTGTAGATGTAGCAACGAACTGTGTTAACTGACAATGGTTTTCTGAAGTGTTCCTGAGCCCACGCCATAAGATCCTTTACACAATGATGTCAGTTTTTAATGCAGTGCCACCTGAGGGATCGAAGGTCATGGGCATTCAGTGTTGGTTTTCGGCCTTGCTGCTTATGTGTAGAAAGTTCTCCAGATTCTCTGAATCTTCTGATTACATTATGGACTGTAGATGATGGAATTTTTAAATTCCTTGCAATTGAACATTGAGAAACATTGTTCTTAAACTGTTGGACTATTTTGTCACACAGTTGTTCACAAAGTGGTTAGAGTCCCCCCATCTTTGCTTGTGAACAGCTGAGCCTTTTGGGGATGCTCCTTTTATACCCTATCATGGCACTCACCTGTTTCCAATTAACCTGTTCACCTGTGGAATGTTACCAACCTATATCTCATAAAATAATGCCATTAGGGACATTAGAAGCTATTGCTAAGGACCCTTGGGCATACCTTTATCTGTGCCCTGCTTTTTACAGTTTGGAAGCGCATAAAAAAAAAAAAAAAAAACTCAAAAATGGTGAATATATGGTGAAAAAATGCAATTTTTTGCATGTTACCACGTTTCATGTTAAATTTGCTCATTATATAATAACGCTGATATTTATTCTCTCGAACCTTTCAAAGAACTACACCAATCAGTGACATTCCCAGTATTTCTCTGGTCATGACACAAGTTACGGAATCAAAATATCTTCACTTGGAACCAAGCAGCAGTCATTTGAGTAAAATAATAGGTTTGTAACCAGAATCCAAATTTGTCAATTCATTTGAGAAAACACTATGTTCTAAACATAAATCCTTTGATTTCATAATTCCTGTTTATTAGATTTGACACCTAAATGGATCCCCTACAAAACAGTGCTAGTAATTTGTTTCAGTTTTATTGCTGGAACTTGTGGGAAATTCACATAATCAGGGATGTGGATGTCCCCCAAAATATTGTAGTCTCCGTAGTAGCATACTCACAGAGAGGCAACACTAGGTGCAGGAATGATACCAATATATTTCACTAGAGTGTCTAGAAATTGGAAGTGATATATTTATTTTTAGTACCTCAAGAATGACAATTTGTGCCAAATGTAGTCTCCGAGAGCCTTGTAGTCTCCATAGTAGTAGCGCTATACTGGAATCACTTGTAAAACTATGATGGAGGTTTTACAGCAGAAATTTTGGTCCAGTCTTTTGACTCACATTATAGGACACAGAAATAACACCATTTCCAATGCTTTGGTGTGTAACTTTTTGGAATAAAAGAGTTCTTCACAAGCCTAATGTAGTCTCCGTAGTACCTGTTTTTGTTCACAAGGATCAAGCACTCAGTCTGTCACCGAAAAAAATCTCAGTGGTATTTGCTCATGAAATTCTGCATGAAGATCCCTTGGGATGTTGTTATCATTGTGAAACAACATTAAGCATTATACTGAATTTTCATTTTTCGCCAAAAGTGAAATACTAGTGGTACATCTGATTGTGCTGCCCGCTAAGTATTCACAGCCTTTGCCATGAAGCTCAAAATTGAGCTCAGGTGCCCCGTTTCCACTGATCATCCTTAAGATGTTTCTACAACTTAATTGGCGTCCACCTGGGGTAAATTCAGTTGATTAGACATGATGTGGAAAGACACACACCTGTCTACATATAAGGTCCCACAGTTAACAGTGCATGTCAGACCACAAGTCAAGCATGAAGTCAAAGGAATTGTCTGTTGACCTCTGAGACAGGATTGTCTTGAGACACAAACTTGGGGAACAGAAACATTTCTTCTAGTTTGAATGTCCCAGTGAGCACAATGGCCTCCATCATCCATAAATCGAAGGAGTTCGGATCCACCAGGATGACTCACATTTTGAAAATGTTCCAGTCAAGTAACAAACCAATGACCTCAACACACAGTGTTTTAGGAACACTCAAACCAGTTCATGAAAAGAATGATTTGAAAACAGTGATTCATTTTTTGAAACATCCTCAACACTAAATCAAACCGTATCCATAGAACACACTGTATTGTTAAATTAGGGACTTCAAAAATGCTGTAAAATTATTTCTTACTTAACCTGTGGAATCTGTTAGAATTCTCAGGAAATAACACATTTCGTCCACTAGTTTCTCAGTGAACACAGGTCTTCAGTAGAAGCCCATGAAAGTTGACTTGTGGGCTCCTTTACACCCAAAGTAATCCAGAGCATATGTAGAGAAATTAAAACATGTTGAAGAACAGCCACCCAGGAACAGGTTACAACCAGGTTTTCCACAATACAAATGGCTGAGCTCCAACTTTCATGTTTTAAGTTGATGTGACAGCTCCGTGAGAATTTTAAAACATTTTCATCAGTCTGATTTAAATGTCAGACGACAACATGTTTTCAATGACGTTGTGCTGTTTCATGAAGCACAATTTCTCCAGATGGACGCCTTTGTCCTTCAGAGGCGGAGGACGTTGGTTCCAGCACTTCCACAGGCCCAATCAGAGGCAGTAAACCAACATTTCCACAGGGAGGTGGTTTTCACGCTCCACTGATATGCCTCTAATGCATGCATTTTAATGTGAACTGATGTTTGCATTAAGCTTCTTTTAGTCAGCAACTCTGTGCACGCCATAAGTCATAATGAGCGTACAGTGTGTCAGACCGCCCAAAATCACTGTCCTTCAGTGTGGATGCTTCTTTAAAAATCCAACACTCTGCCCCCAAGAACAAGGACAGGATACTGTTATCCATGGGCGCAGCCAGGAATTCAGTTTGGGTGGTCCCACTGGATTTCATCAGTGTTTAGAGCATTTCAATTCCAAACAGTCTTTTTTTTGAAGCATATGGCCAATTCATTCTTTTGAAGATTCAAAACTGTTAAGTATTTAACAATTTATTTTGTATTTTGAATATTTCAGAGTGAAGAATTGTTTTCGGAACAAATTATTTCATTTACTTTTCCATGCATATTTAAATAGTTATCTGAAGCAAAAGCTCAGCTTACTTTTAAAGTATCTGAGAACAGTGAATCACTTTCTCAAGCAATTGTTCAAATTTTTTTTTTAATGTTTCAAAACAGCCCCAGTGAATCACTTTCTGAAGCAAAGATTGCCTACTGTCTTCTAGATGTCACTACTGCAATATTATGAGCATTTGAAAATCAGAGGTCCCTATTGTTCTTTACCGTTAGAGAAATTCAACATTTAAAAATGATAATCATTTTCTGAATCCTCTTTTTTTGAGTGCTTCAAAACAGAAAGTCATTGCCAGCCAAAGACTCTCCCCTTTTCACTTGACATCACAATCAGTAATTTGACCCTTCAAAAACAATGAATCATATTTTGAAAGCAATATTTTCATTGTGTTTTGAAATAAACTATTTTCTGAAACTACGAGGTCTGTTAGAAAAGTATCAGATCTTTTTATTTTTTGCAATAACCTTATGGACTTGAATCATGTGCGATTGCATCAGCCAAGCTTGAACCTTCGTGCGCATGAGTGAGTTTTTTGTCACGCCTGTCGGTTGCGTCATTCACCTGTGAGCAGGCTTTGAGTGAGCAGTGGTCCTCCCCCCTCGTCGGATTTTCATTGGGCCTCATGTATCAACGTTGCGTACGGCGATATTTGAGCGTATATGGGGTGTACGCCAAAACGGCTGCGCTACTTGGCATTTATCAATGTGGTCGTTGGCGTACGCTGCGCTGAAAATATACACCAGGTCGAGAGGTGGCGTAAATTATACACCAAAATGAACCAGCGCTGGAATCCACATAAAAATGAAGATGATCAACATGATAAACAGTGCCATTATACAAATCAATGCATATGTTACATAAATAACACTTTCCTGATTATACTACATAATAATTAATACAAATCCCGCTGTTGCGGGATTGTTATGGAGCACGATCCGTGGCTACAGCGCAGACAGGAAGGAAAGTGCTGCTCGCCCTTTTCTCTAGACGTCGAGCCTGGAGCCAGAGCAGCGCTGAGCTTAACTTCATGTGGTGTGATTGTTTTAGACTATGAAATTGATAATTACAACTGTACTGATGTCATTCCCTTAATTCACCCGTGCTGCAATCAGGTTTTGTCGTCTCCATTCGTGTGTCACAATACAATAAATAAAGAGGTACATTTTAAAAATAAAGAAATCTGACAAATTAGGTGTGTCTTATTAATTGAGCGAGCAAATATCCACATGTCAAGAATTATTGACATGTGAAAAGAGAATACAGTGGTCCCTCGCTATAACGCGGCCTCGCAGTCCCGCAGAGTATTTAGTCCAATTTTGCATGCTATTAATTTTTTTTTTACAGTGTTCTGTGTTCTGTGTGTCTGTTTATAAGAATTCTCTCACCCAGACGAAGAAAGAGCGCCAACAACTAGGCCTACTCATAACTGTGTTTCTCACACGGAAACAGCACCCGCTGCAGCGAGATGTGAGTGGAAAAGGCGCGGTGCCAGGACGCAGGCCCGATCTGTGGAATACTGGTCAATCACTACTAATAATTTCTTATGTGTCCAACCTTGTTCGTTGATCGTTAGAATTAAATTCGTTAGTTCTAAATGCCATCATAATTATTTATAGGAAAACGTTCTATTTTTTTTTCTCAAACAAATGTTTGGGCCTGAAAACAGTTTGGTTTTATTTTCCTACTAAGGTTTGAACTTTGAGAGTGTTTACACACGAGAGAAAAGTGAGAAAATGTTCATGCCTGATTGTGAAAGTGTATAATGTGGGTTTACAGGGGTTTTGCAGCTTTGAAACGTCTATAATAATTGTAAAAAATAACGCTGACTACGTCGCAGTTTCGCGTATTACGGGCTATTTTTAGAACATAACTCCCGCGATAAACGAGGGACCACTGTAACACTTTATTGATTATATACTACAAAACAATTGATACGACGGCCACTTTCTGCGCTCTATTGGCACGCATCGTGATTGGTGGAGTTCTTTTTCATTGCCGTCTTCCTGGCTTCTATGTCATAAAATGAGGGTGTGTCTGAAGCGGAGTCTGAATATTTATGGGCGTTTATTATAATTACGGTCGTTTCCACCCGCCGCATTTATCAAGATCACGTCAGGCGTACGCTAGAAATGGGCAGGTGCGCACTGCTTGATACATGTCACGGCAACTTTGGTGTATTTCAAGTTTACGCCGTAAATTTACGCCACAAGTGCGCAACATTGATACATGAAGCCCATTGTGAGGAAAATGTCTCAACGGCTGGAGCAGCGCTGCATCAAATTTTTCCAGAAACTGTGAGAGACAGCCAGGTGGAAACCCTTCGGAAAATTCAGATGGATTTCAGGGACGATTTTATGGGCATCACACAGATTAAGGAGTGGTACAGCCGGTTTAAAGACGGCGCACAATGGCGGAGGGTGCGCCATGCTCCGAGCAGCGATCGACAGGCTGAAACGACCACATCATTTCCAAACTGAATGCTGTGTTGATCCGGGACGTCATCTGACTACCAAAGAAATGGCAGAAAAGGTGGACATAGCACTTTTCCAGCACATTCCACTGTTAAAGGAGATTTTGTCATGAAAACAGGAGCGGAGGAATTCGCCACGGAGCTGCTAATGGTGCAGAACGAAAGCACCTCCGTGTTGGTCTCACAGGACATGTGACATGCCCAGATTAGAGTTATGACTACAAAACTTTTTTCAAAACTTTCATTTTCCTGATGTTGCATTTGATGAACTTTTACCTATAGATCACTTTTTTGAAGTTTATTTCATTGGATCATGAAAAAACCTCCCGCACCTAGCACCACATCACTTTTAAAAATACACGAGTTTACACAATACTATTTAAAAATAACGTAACAAAAAAAGAATTAACAAGTACCAAGAAATAACAAGAAAATATATACAAATAAATATTGCTAAAATATATTATTAAACAATAATTAAATGATGATTTAATTGATGGTCTAGTGGTTAAGGTGTTGGGCTTGAGTCCAGAAGATCATGGTTTCAAATCCCCACCTGACTGGAAAATCACTAAGGGCCCTGGGGCAAGGCCATTTAATCCCCTATTGCTCCCGGTGTGTAGTGAGCGCCTTGTATGGCAGCACCCTGACATTGGGGTGAATGTGAGACATCAATCAATCAATCAATTATATTTATATAGCGCCAAATCACAACAAACAGTTGCCCCAAGGCGCTTCATATTGTAAGGCAAGGCCATACAATAATTACGTAAAAACCCCAACGGTCAAAACGACCCCCTGTGAGCAAGCACTTGGCGACAGTGGGAAGGAAAAACTCCCTTTTAACAGGAAGAAACCTCCAGCAGAACCAGGCTCAGGGAGGGGCAGTCCTCTGCTGGGACTGGTTGGGGCTGAGGGAGAGAACCAGGAAAAAGACATGCTGTGGAGGGGAGCAGAGATCGATCACTAATGATTAAATGCAGAGTGGTGCATACAGAGCAAAAAGAGAAAGAAACACTCAGTGCATCATGGGAACCCCCCAGCAGTCTAAGTCTATAGCAGCATAACTAAGGGATGGTTCAGGGTCACCTGATCCAGCCCTAACTATAAGCTTTAGCAAAAAGGAAAGTTTTAAGCCTAATCTTAAAAGTAGAGAGGGTGTCTGTCTCCCTGATCCGAATTGGGAGCTGGTTCCACAGGAGAGGAGCCTGAAAGCTGAAGGCTCTGCCTCCCATTCTACTCTTACAAACCCTAGGAACTACAAGTAAGCCTGCAGTCTGAGAGCGAGGCGCTCTATTGGGGTGATATGGTACTACGAGGTCCCTAAGATAAGATGGGACCTGATTATTCAAAACCTTATAAATAAGAAGAAGAATTTTAAATTCTATTCTAGAATTAACAGGAAGCCAATGAAGAGAGGCCAATATGGGTGAGATATGCTCTCTCCTTCTAGTCCCCGTTAGTACTCTGCAGCATTTTGAATTAACTGAAGGCTTTTCAGGGAACTTTTAGGACAACCTGATAATAATGAATTACAATAGTCCAGCCTAGAGGAAATAAATGCATGAATTAGTTTTTCAGCATCACTCTGAGACAAGACCTTTCTAATTTTAGAGATATTGCGTAGATGCAAAAAAGCAGTCCTACATATTTGTTTAATATGCGCTTTGAATGACATATCCTGATCAAAAATGACTCCAAGATTTCTCACAGTATTACAACCCCTGGCAAAAATTATGGAATCACCAGCCTCGGAGGATGTTCATTCAGATGTTTAATTTTGTAGAAAAAAAGCAGATCACAGACATGACACAAAACTAAAGTCATTTCAAATGGCAATTTTCTGCCTTTAAGAAACACTATAAGAAATCAAGAAAAAAAGATTGTGGCAGTCAGTAATGGTTACTTTTTTAGACCAAGCAGAGGAAAAAAATATGGAATCACTCAATTCTGAGGAAAAAATTATGGAATCACCCTGTAAATTTTCATCCCCAAAACTAACACCTGCATCATATTAGATCTGCTCGTTAGTCTGCATCTAAAAAGGAGTGATCACACCTTGGAGAGCTGTTGCACCAAGTGGACTGACATGAATCATGGCTCCAACACGAGAGATGTCAATTGAATGAATGAATGAATGAAAATGAATGAATGAAAACTGTTTATGTCGAACATTTGATACAACAACAATTACAAGATAGATCAGTAAAGACAACAACAAAAAAGTTCCTACTGTGTACCCAACATGTCCGAAAAGGGGCAGGGTGAAGCATCAGCTTATTTATCCCTACCCCTTCTTCCCCACAACCAGTAATACCCTTTGCCACATATACACATAGATTCCTACACACCTAAACCGATATCAATATATATATATATATATATATATATATATATATACATATACATACACATACATATATACATACACACATCAACATACATACACATATACATACACATATACACACATATACATATATACACATATATATACACAAACATAAATATACACCTACACATACCTACTTACATACAAAATACTATATATTTACAAGCCGAAGCAAAAAACAAAAACACCCTAACCCTCATTACCCTTCCTCCTCCCTATACCCAGAAAAAAACATATTTTTGTACCGCTGTTTGAACTGGTTCATGCTTGGACATTGCTTGAGCCCCACTCCCAATCTGTTCCACATCCTCACCCCACAGACAGAAATACAGAAACCTTTTAATGTTGTTCGTGCCCACTAATGCTTTAAATTAAATTTCCCCCTCAGACTGTAATCCCCTGATCTGTTAAAAAACATATTTTTAATATTTGCTGGAAGTAAATTGTTTATTGCTTTATACACAATTTGTACTGTTTGAAAATGAACCAAGTCTGTGAATTTTAAGAATTTGGATTGTAAAAATAGTGGATTTGTATGATCTCTATAGCCAGTATTATGAATAATTCTTATAGCTCTTTTCTGCATTACTGATAGTGATTGTGTTGTACCTTTATAAGTATTACCCCATACCTCTGCACAGTACTGTAAATATGGTAAAACCAGTGAGCAGTAAAGAATGCGGAGTGAGTTGTGGTCCAGAATATGTTTCGCTTTGTTTAGAACTGAAATGGTTCTTGACAGTTTACTTTGTATATGTTTTATATGAGTCTTCCAGTTTATCTTATCATCTATTATCACCCCCAGAAACTTATTTTCATGTACCCTTTCAATATCTACCCCCTCGACTTGTAACTGAACCTGTATGTCTGTATTACAATAGCCAAATAACATGTATTTTGTTTTACTTAAGTTTAATGATAATTTGTTTCTGTCAAACCATATTTTCAATTTTCCCATTTCTATACTGATCCTCCTCAGTAACTCCTGCAAATCCCCCCCTGAACAAAAAATGCTTGTGTCATCTGCAAATAATACTAATTTTAATATTTTGGAAACATTGACAATATCATTTATATAAATTAGAAACAGTTTTGGACCCAATACTGACCCCTGTGGGACGCCACAAGCATTGTCCAAGCATGATGATGTATATTCCCCCAACTTCACAAACTGTTTTCTGTTACTTAAGTAGCTTCTCACCCAGTGCAACACCAACCCCCTAATCCCATACTGTTCAAGTTTATTGATTAATATGTCATGATTAATTGTATCAAAAGCCTTTTTAAGGTCTATAAATATTCCAACTGAATGTAATTTGTGGTCTATGGCGTTTGTAATCTCCTCAACTGATTCTATTAATGCAAGTGATGTTGAACTATACTCAACAAAAATATAAACGCAACACTTTTGGTTTTGCTCCCATTTTGTATGAGATGAACTCAAAGATCCAAAACTTTTTCCACATACACAATATCACCATTTCCCTCAAATATTGTTCACAAACCAGTCTAAATCTGTGATAGTGAGCACTTCTCCTTTGCTGAGATAATCCATCCCACCTCACAGGTGTGCCATATCAAGATGCTGATTAGACACCATGATTAGTGCACAGGTGTGCCTTAGACTGCCCACAATAAAAGGCCACTCTGAAAGGTGCAGTTTCATCACACAGCACAATGCCACAGATGTCGCAAGATTTGAGGGAGCGTGCAATTGGCATGCTGACAGCAGGAATGTCAACCAGAGCTGTTGCTCGTGTATTGAATGTTCATGTCTCTACCATAAGCCATCTCCAAAGGCGTTTCAGAGAATTTGGCAGTACATCCAACCAGCCTCACAACCGCAGACCACGTGTAACCACACCAGCCCAGGACCTCCACATCCTGCATGTTCACCTCCAAGATCGTCTGAGACCAGCCACTCAGACAGCTGCTGGAACAATCGGTTTGCATAACCAAAGAATTTCTGCACAAACTGTCAGAAACCATCTCAGGGAAGCTCATCTGCATGCTCGTCTTCCTCATCGGGGTCTCGACCTGACTCCAGTTCGTTGTCGTAACCGATTTGAGTGGGCAAATGCTCACATTCGCTGGCATTTGGCACGTTGGACAGGTGTTCTCTTCACGGATAATGCGAAGGAGATGTGTTGCACTGCATGAGGCAAATGGTGGTCACACCAGATACTGACTGGTATCCCCCCCCAATAAAACAAAACTGCACCTTTCAGAGTGGCCTTTTATTGTGGGCAGTCTAAGGCACACCTGTGCACTAATCATGGTGTCTAATCAGCATCTTGATATGGCACACCTGTGAGGTGGGATGGATTATCTCAGCAAAGGAGAAGTGCTCACTATCACAGATTTCGACTGGTTTGTGAACAATATTTGAGGGAAATGGTGATATTGTGTATGTGGAAAAAGTTTTAGATCTTTGAGTTCATCTCATACAAAATGGGAGCAAAACCAAAAGTGTTGCGTTTATATTTTTGTTGAGTGTATGTGCTCTGAATCCATATTGACTATCAGTAAGTAATTTATATTTATTTATGAATTTGTCTAATCTATTATTGAATAACTTTTCTAATAATTTGGAAAATTGTGGAAGCAAAGAAACAGGTCTATAATTTGTGAAGTGGTGTCTATCCCCAGTCTTATACAGCGGCACAACCTTAGCTATTTTCATTTGATTGGGAAATTTACCGGTTTGAAATGATAAGTTACAGATGTATGTTAATGGTTCTACAATCCATTCAATGACCTGTTTTACTACCACCATATCAATTTCATTTAAATCGGTAGATGTTTTATATTTACAATTATTCACAATGTCTATAATTTCATTTCCATCCACTGCTGTGAGGAACATTGAACAGGGATTTCTTTCTATAAGATTATTATCCCAATCCTCAGATTGGGAATCGGGAATTTTTTCTGCCAAGATTGGTCCAATATTTACAAAAAAATTATTAAAACCGTTGACTACCTCATCCTTATTTTCCTTCTTGACATTATTATCAATGAAATACTGAGGGTAACTCTGTTTTTTATTACCATTTTTGATAATGCTATTTAATATATCCCATATTCCTTTAATATTGTTTTTGTTATTATATAATATGTTACTATAATATTCCTTCCTACATACCCGTATAATATTAGTTAATCTATTTTTGTATTTCTTATATCTATTTTCTGCCTCTTTAGTCTTTAGTTTTATGAATTCTCTATACAGTGTATTTTTCTTATTACATGCATTTCGCAACCCTTTCGTCATCCATGGTCGAGCTTGGATTTTTTGTTTTCTGTAGTCTTGTTTAATTGGACAATTTTCATCATATAATGATGTAAATATTTGTAAAAAAGTTTCATATGCACTATCAACATCACTTTCACTGTATACCTTTTCCCAGTTTTGCTCCTGTAAATTCTTCTTTAGTGTGTTCATGTTTTCCTCTGTCCGCACTCGCCTGTATTTTATTTTTTCCTCTGGCTGATTCCGCCGATGGTTTCTATTATAAACGATGAAAACTGGTAGATGATCACTAATGTCATTGATTAATAATCCACTCACAGTGTTATTCTCAATATCATTGCTGAATATATTATCAATTAAGGTGGCACTATGGGATGTAATTCTGCTTGGCCTGGTGATTTTTGGATATAAACTCATACTGTACATTATACTGATAAATTCATCTGTTATTTTATGCTTATTTGGATTGAGCAGATCAATATTTAAGTCACCACAAATGAACACAGTTTTTTGATTAGTTTTTGAGAACATTTTTCCCATACAGTCAGTGAATGTTTCAATACTAGATACTGGTGCTCTATATATACAGCTGACTAATACATTTTTGCTTTTTTCTTCACATATTTCAATAGTTATACATTCTAATAAGTTATCAATCACAGTTGTCATATTGTCTACTATTTTATAATCCATGTTCTTATCCACATACACAGCCACTCCTCCTCCACTCTTATTTTTTCTGTTTACACAATTAAATTCATATCCATCCAGTTCAAAATCCATTCCTTTATCTTCATTGATCCATGTTTCTGATATAGCAATTATGTTAAATATTTTTTTAAACTGACTTAAATATTCTTTAATGTTGTTAAAGTTTGCATATAGACTTCTGCTGTTGAAATGGATTATTGATAATTTGTTATCCGTTCTAATGATCCGATTAAACTGTTCATCTGTATAATAGCAACAACTGTCATTGATATTTGAGAAGAAATTATTGTCCGGGTCTATATCGTGCTCCAAGTCCAGTACATTGTGGTCTGTGTATTTAAATGTTCTCAGTTCTACTTTTCCATGATCAGCAATCCTTTGAGTTATATCCTTCTTGTCTCCAGATGTAGATGAATAGGTAGTAGATGAATAGGTTCCTCTGGTCTGTGTCATGGTGTTGTGATGTGTTTGTGTCCTCATTGGTATTGGTCATATTTGTCCAGATCCTCGCTTTAAACAACACTATTGTTCGTATTTGTCCAGCTCCTCGATGTTCCTTATTGCCATGACTTTTGCTTGTTCTGGTGATCCGTTCAGTTTGATGAATATTTTACAGTTTGAAGTCCATGTGTGCTGGATTTTTCCCTGTTTCTTTAAGAAGCGTGCTTTCCTGGCGATGTCGGCATTCCGTTTGGTGAGATGTTCATTGATGAATACGTTTGTCCCTTTCAGTTTTCTTCCTTGTTTTAACAGTGCTGTTTTGTGTTTTCTGTTGATGAATCTCATGATGACGGTTCGTTTATCACCGTCATTTCTCCGGGGCAGAGGGTGGCACGCTTCAATGTTATTTAAATCCATTTCTATACCTTTAGATAGGAGGAAATCAGCAACCTGTTTTTCCACAGAGCTGACCTCCTGTTCACTGGGCTCCCCTCCGCTCTCATCTGTTACCGCCCGTGCGTAGGACCGTGGTTTGATATGAAGACCTGTGATGATGACGTCGTTAATTCTGGTGTACTGCTCCAATTCAGCCACTCTATTTTCCAGCTGCACCAGATGCCGGTCTTTCTCGGCATTCTGGAGCCGTAATGCCTTCACCTCCTCCACCAGATCCATGATTGATTTCTGTTGCTGCTTCACAACAGAAATCTCCTCTGATAGAAAGTCCAGAGATTTTTTAATATCGTCACCTTCCTCTGCTGTCAGAACCTTCTGAGGCCCCATGGTCGGCTTATGAGCAGCTTTTCGATCGCCGATGTTAACAGCCTGCGTTGTTTGTCACCGGGATGGATCTGCACTGCGCTGGTGCCGCGCGGCCTCGGTGTTTCCGCGCTGATGGATCCGCGGTGGCTGCACGAGGCCTCGGGGAAGCGGCACTCGTGACGCGCGGCTCTAATGACGCAGCGCGCGGCCTCAGTGAATTCACCACGTTGGGCGGGCCTCGGACGTTGTTGCTGTCCAGTCGCGGGGCTAAGTTGCCGGTTGAGGTGGTATTCCCACTGTCCGGGTTGGCAAACACCGGCGTGGCAGATGGCAACCACAAACACCACCTCTGAAAACTCAGGTACAAACTTTTTGCAGCTCGCTCTGACGACACGCAGCTCTGACTGACTGTGACTGACGCAACTCTCTTTTGATATGAAAACAATTGAAACAAAGGAGAGGATTATCAAACTCTTAAAAGAGTAAATCATCATGCAATGTTGCAAAAGATGTTGGTTATTCACAGTCAGCTGTGTCTAAACTCTGGACCAAATACAAACAACATGGGAAGGTTGTTAAAGGCAAACATACTGGTAGACCAAGGAAGACATCAAAGCGTCAAGACAGAAAACTTAAAGCAATATGTCTCAAAAATCGAAAAATGCACAACAAAACAAATGAGGAACGAATGGGAGGAAACTGGAGTCAACGTCTGTGACCGAACTGTAAGAAACCGAAAAAAGGAAATGGGATTTACATACAGAAAAGCTAAACAAAAGCCATTATTAACACCTAAACAGAAAAAAAACCAAGGTTACAATGGGCTAAGGAAAAGCAGTCATGGACTGTGGATGACTGGAAGAAAGTCATATTCAGTGATGAATCTCGAATCTGCATTGGGCAAGGCGATGATGCTGGAACTTTTGTTTGGTGCCGTTCCAATGAGATTTATAAAGATGACTGCCTGAAGAGAACATGTAAATTTCCACAGTCATTGATGATATGGGGCTGCATGTCAGGTAAAGGCACTGGGGAGATGGCTGTCATTACATCATCAATAAATGCACACGTTTACGTTGATATTTTGGACAATTGAAAGGATGTTTGGGGATGATGAAATCATTTTTCAAGATGATAATGCATCTTGCCATAGAGCAAAAACTGCGAAAACATTCCTTGCAAAAAGACACATAGGGTCAATGTCATGGCATAGGGTCAATGTCAACGAGCAGATCTGATATGATGCAGGTGTTAGTTTGGGGGATGAAAATTTACAGGGTGATTCCATATTTTTTGCCAGGGGTTGTACTAGAGGTCAGGGTAATGCCATCCAGAGTAAGGATCTGGTTAGACACCATGTTTCTAAGATTTGTGGGGCCAAGTACAATAACTTCAGTTTTATCTGAATTTAAAAGCAGGAAATTAGAGGTCATCCATGTCTTTATGTCTGTAAGACAATCCTGCAGTTTAGCTAATTGGTGTGTGTCCTCTGGCTTCATGGATAGATAAAGCTGGGTATCATCTGCGTAACAATGAAAATTTAAGCAATGCCATCTAATAATACTGCCTAAGGGAAGCATGTATAAAGTGAATAAAATTGGTCCTAGCACAGAACCTTGTGGAACTCCATAATTAACCTTAGTCTGTGAAGAAGACTCCCCATTTACATGAACAAACTGTAATCTATTAGATAAATATGATTCAAACCACCGCAGCGCAGTGCCTTTAATACCTATGGCATGCTCTAATCTCTGTAATAAAATTTTATGGTCAACAGTATCAGAAGCAGCACTGAGGTCTAACAGAACAAGCACAGAGATGAGTCCACTGTCTGAGGCCATAAGAAGATCATTTGTAACCTTCACTAATGCTGTTTCTGTACTATGATGAATTCTAAACCCTGACTGAAACTCTTCAAATAGACTATTCCTCTGCAGATGATCAGTTAGCTGTTTTACAACTACCCTTTCAAGAATTTTTGAGAGAAAAGGAAGGTTGGAGATTGGCCTATAATTAGCTAAGATAGCTTGTTCAAGTGATGGCTTTTTAAGTAATGGATTAATTACTGCCACCTTAAAAGCCTGTGGTACATAGCCAACTAATAAAGATAGATTGATCATATTTAAGATCGAAGCATTAAATAATGGTAGGGCTTCCTTGAGCAGCCTGGTAGGAATGGGGTCTAATAGACATGTTGATGGTTTGGATGAAGTAACTAATGAAAATAACTCAGACAGAACAATCTGAGAGAAAGAGTCTAACCAAATACCGGCATTACTGAAAGCAGCCAAAGATAACGATGCGTCTTTGGGATGGTTATGAGTCATTTTTTCTCTAATAGTTAAAATTTTATTAGCAAAGAAAGTCATGAAGTCATTACTAGTTAAAGTTAAAGGAATACTCGGCTCAATAGAGCTCTGACTCTTTGTCAGCCTGGCTACAGTGCTGAAAAGAAACCTGGGGTTGTTCTTATTTTCTTCAATTAGTGATGAGTAGTAAGATGTCCTAGCTTTACAGAGGGCTTTTTTATAGAGCAACAGACTCTTTTTCCAGGCTAAGTGAAGATCTTCTAAATTAGTGAGACGCCATTTCCTCTCCAACTTACGGGTTATCTGCTTTAAGCTGCGAGTTTGTGAGTTATACCACGGAGTCAGGCACTTCTGATTTAAAGCTCTCTTTTTCAGAGGAGCTACAGCATCCAAAGTTGTCTTCAATGAGGATGTAAAACTATTGACGAGATACTCTATCTCACTTACAAAGTTTAGGTAGCTACTCTGCACTGTGTTGGTATATGGCATTAGAGAACATAAAGAAGGATTCATATCCTTAAACCTAGTTACAGCGCTTTCTGAAAGACTTCTAGTGTAATGAAACTTATTCCCCACTGCTGGGTAGTCCATCAGAGTAAATGTAAATGTTATTAAGAAATGATCAGACAGAAGGGAGGTTTCAGGGAATACTGTTAAGTCTTCAGTTTCCATACCATAAGTTAGAACAAGATCTAAGATATGATTAAAGTGGTGGGTGGACTCATTTACATTTTGAGCAAAGCCAATTGAGTCTAATAATAGATTAAATGCAGTGTTGAGGCTGTCATTCTCAGCATCTGTGTGGATGTTAAAATCACCCACTATAATTATCTTATCTGAGCTAAGCACTAAGTCAGACAAAAGGTCTGAAAATTCACAGAGAAACTCACAGTAATGACCAGGAGGACGATAGATAACAAATAAAACTGGTTTTTGGGACTTCCAATAAGATCTTGCCCATAAGATCTTCACCGAAAGCCATCTCACAAAATCTTGTGTGAACAAGATCAAGGACCTACAGCTGGAGGCAGATGAAACTATGGTGTCCTTTGATGTGACATCGTTGTTCACCTGCATCCCCACTGTTGAGGCCGTCTCAGCTGTGAGGCAGAGACTGCTGGAGGATGTGTCTCTACTTGAAAGGACCAAACTCACACCAGACCACATCCACCAACTCTTGGAGAGCTGTCTCAACACCACGTATTTCCTGTTTAGGGGGAATTACTACAGGCAGATTCATGGTTGTGTGATGGGGTCTCCGGTATCCCCCATTGTGGCCAATCTGTACATGGAGCGAGTGGAGAAGATAGCCTTGACATCTTTCACAGGCATCTCTCCCAGCCACTGGTTCAGATATGTTGATGACACATGGGTCAAAATCAAGCAACAGCAAGTTGAGGACTTTACAGAACACATCAACTCGGTGGACGCCAATATCAAGTTCACACGTGAGGATGCCAGAAACAACCATTTAGCCTTCCTGGACTGTGATGTTATGATTGGAGAGAACAGGCAGCTCCAGACAGGGGTTTACAGAAAACCAACTCACACTGACCAATATCTGCTCTTCGGCTCAAACCACCCCCTTGAACACAAGCTCGGGGTGATCAGGACGCTTCAACACAGAGCCCTGCAGGTGCCCACAACTGCAGAAGGAAGGGCTAAAGAACAACAACGTGTCCGGAAAGCCCTCACAGTATGTGGGTACCCACGACGGTCCCTGGACAAAGTGCAGAAGAAGAAGGGACCGCGATCGGAGACGATGTCTGATGGTATTCCATGCAGACGGACGACGTGGTGGACCAGGAGGTCCGCTGTCTCCTGGGCCGTTGGGAGCTTCGGGAGGGCCACGAAGTGGGCCGCCTTGGAGAAACGGTCCACTATCGTGAAGACGACGGTGTTTCCCTGGGACAGCGGGAGACCCGTGACAAAGTCCAGGCCGATGTGGGACCAGGGGCGATGAGGCACGGGCAGTGGCTGTAGCTGCCCTGAGGTCTTTCTATGGTCGGCCTTGCCCCTGGCGCAGGTGGTACAGGCCTGGACGTAGTCCCGGACGTCGGCCTCCAGGGATGCCCACCAGAAGCGTTGCCGGACGACTGTCACGGTTCTTCGCACCCCAGGGTGACAGGAGAGTTTGGAACCGTGACAGAAGTCCAGGACTGCAGCCCTAGCTTCTGGTGGGACGTATAGTCTGTTCTTTGGTCCGTTTCCGGGGTCCGGGTCACGGGTCAGGGCCTCCCGGACGGTCTTCTCCACGTCCCAGGTGAGGGCGGCCACGATAGCGGACTCCGGGATGATGGGATCCGGGGGATCCGACGGTTCCGTTTTGACTTCGTCTTCGTGCACCCGGGACAATGCATCCGATCGTTGATTCTTGGTCCCGGGACGGTAGGTAATCCGGAAGTCAAAACGGCCAAAGAACAGTGACCAGCGGGCTTGCCTGGGGTTCAGCCGCTTGGCGGTCCTGATGTACTCCAGGTTCCGATGGTCAGTGAAAACCGTGAATGGCACGGCTGTTCCCTCCAACAGATGTCTCCACTCTTCGAGGGCCTCTTTCACAGCTAGGAGTTCCCGATTGCCGACGTCATAGTTCCGTTCAGCGGGGGTCAACCTGCGGGAAAAATAGGCACACGGGTGAAGAACCTTATCGGTCTTCCCGCTTTGGGAGAGCACCGCTCCTATCCCTGAGTCCGAGGCATCCACTTCAACCACTAACTGGCGGCTAGGATCGGGCTGCACCAGAACTGGTGCAGACGAAAAGCGCCGTTTCAACTCCTTGAACGCGGCTTCGCACCGATCCGACCAGGTGAAGGGGACTTTTGGTGAGGTCAGGGCTGTCAGGGGGCTAACTACCTGACTGTAGCCCTTAATGAACCTCCTGTAGAAATGAGCAAAGCCGAGGAACTGTTGCAGCTTCCTACGGCTTGTGGGTTGGGGCCAATCTCTCACCGCCGCAACCTTGGCCGGATCTGGGGCGACGGAGTTGGAGGAGATGATAAACCCCAGGAAGGACAAAGAAGTGCGGTGGAATTCACACTTCTCGCCCTTCACAAACAGGCGGTTCTCCAACAACCGCTGCAGAACCTGACGGACATGCCGGACATGAGTCTCAGGATCCGGGGAAAAGATGAGTATATCGTCCAGATACACGAAGACGAACCGGTGCAGGAAGTCCCGCAAGACATCGTTTACCAACGCTTGGAAAGTCGCGGGAGCATTAGTGAGACCGAACGGCATGACCAGGTACTCAAAATGGCCCAACGGGGTGTTAAATGCCGTCTTCCATTCGTCTCCCTTCCGGATCCGAACCAAATGATACGCATTCCTAAGATCAAGCTTGGTGAAGATCTTGGCTCCATGCAAGGGGGTGAACACCGAATCCAACAAGGGCAACGGGTATCGATTGCGAACCGTGATTTCGTTCAACCCCCTATAATCAATGCATGGACGAAGCCCGCCATCCTTTTTACCCACAAAAAAGAAACCAGCACCCATCGGAGAGGTGGAATTCTGGATCAACCCGGCAGCTAATGAGTCCCGGATGTAGGTCTCCATTGATTCACGCTCCGGCCGTGAGAGGTTGTACAGCCTACTGGATGGGAACTCGCTGCCTGGAACCAAATCAATGGCACAATCATACGGGCGGTGGGGAGGAAGCGTGAGAGCCAGATCCTTGCTGAACACGTCAGTGAGGTCATGGTACTCCGCCGGCACCGCCTTCAGATTGGGCGGGACTCGGACCTCCTCCTTAGCTTGGGAGCCGGGAGGAACCGAGGAACCTAGACACTCCCGATGGCAGGTTTCGCTCCACTGAACCACTACCCCGGACGGCCAATCGATCCGGGGATTGTGTTTTAGCATCCAGGGAAAACCCAAAACCACACGGGAGGTGGCCTGAGTCACAAAGAACTCGATCACCTCCCGGTGGTTACCTGACACCACCAGAGTTACTGGAGGTGTCTTATGCGTGATTGGTGGGAGTAGGGAGCCATCTAGCGCCCGAACCTGCACAGGCGAGGTAAGAGCCACCAGAGGGAGCTCTATCTCCCTCGCCCATCTGCTGTCTAGCAGATTCCCCTCAGAGCCCGTGTCCACCAGTGCTGGGACCTTCAGGGTTGAATCCTCAAACAGGATCGTGACTGGGAGTCGTGTAGCAATGTGGGTGTGTCCCACGTGAATGTTTTGGCCCACCCCTGGCCCAGTCTCTAGGGGCGGGCGTTGGAGTTTAACCGCTCGGGGCAGTCGTTTGCGAGATGCTCACTCGAGCCACAAACAAAACAAGCTCCGTGGGCCCGCCTCCTTTGTGCTCCAGGTGCCCTAAATGTTGCCCTGCTCGTGTCCATAGCTTCGTCAGCAGGGGGAGCCATAGGCGCACGGAGCGCAGGAACAGAGGAGCGTGGGGAGGGCGGAGCTCGATCGGACCCGGAAGGGAGAGGGACGACGCGTGCCTGGCCACGCCCTTCGCCTCGTTCCCGACGGCGTTCTTCTAACCGGTTGTCGAGTCGTATGACCAGATCGATGAGCCCATCTAAGTCCCGCGGTTCGTCCTTCGCCACCAGGTGCTCTTTTAGGACCAGTGACAGTCCGTTTACAAAGGCGGCGCGGAGGGCAGTGCTATTCCAGCCGGATCTCGCCGCCGCGATGCGGAAGGCGACTGCATAGGCAGCTGCGCTCCGACGCCCCTGTCTCATTGACAGTAGTGCGGTTGAAGCGGACTCTCCTCTGTTGGGATGGTCGAACACCGTTCTGAGCTCCCGTACAAACCCATCGTATGTATGAAGGAGCCGTGAATTCTGCTCCCAGAGCGCTGTAGCCCAAGCGCGTGCCTCCCCGCAAAGCAGATTTATTACATAAGCTACTTTGCTAGCATCAGTCGCGTACATCACGGGACGCTGTGCGAAGACGAGCGAACACTGCATCAGAAAATCCGCGCACGTCTCCACACAGCCTCCGTACGGTTCTGGAGGGCTTATGTATGCTTCTGGGGACGGAGGAAGGGACCGTTGAACGACCAGTGGAACGTCACTTTCACGCGCAGGGTCCTCGGGAGGGAGAGCCGCAGCGGCGCCCAGAGGGCGCGCCTCCACTTGTGCGGCGAGAGCCTCCACCCTGCGGTTTAGGAGAATGTGCTGCTCGGTCATTAAATCGATCCGAGAGGTGAAAGCGGTGAGGATCCGCTGCAACTCACCGATTACCCCTCCCGAAGCCGCCGACGCGCCTTGGTCTTCCATTGGCCGTTCAACAGCCGGTTGACGCCCCTCGGGGTCCATGACGCTGGCCGAGATATCCTGTTGTGAAAGTGTAGGTACACGGACCCACAACAGGGGGCGTAATGAACGGACAATGGAGAAAGGTGAATAACAAGTTTTACTGTTGTGAAACGAGCACAACGAATACAACAATTAACAATTTGGGGTCGAATCCGCTGGTGTCGTGTGGGCAGGCTCGAAGGTAGGAGACGTCCGTCTCAGTCAAACCGGAACCACCCAGATCTCCTCTGCCACCGAACCCTGGAAATACTGGAACCGCCAAGTCCCGAATTCCCAGGTGGCCACTGCCTCCGCTCGTCAGATCCGGTACTGCTGGCGGGAGAGAGCAACAACACACAGGTGTGGATGCGACAGCACCCAGTAACGGAGAGGGGAGAAGCCGCCTCCACCTCTTGTCAATATATAGCAGGAAGGTGAGTACTTATCCAAGCAATTTAGCTATCAGTAGTCAGCAGTCCTGAAAAGGTTTAACAAGTTTTAGCTGGTTATTCAGAATATGAATGCAGAGAACGTTACCTCAGTCTTAAGGCGATATCTCGGCACTGAGGTGGAGACGCCGTCCTGATGATATACCCCCGTGCTGAGTGGAGTCAGCTGTGTCCAGTAATGGGTGACAGCTGTCACCCTGACTGCTCTCGTAAGGCGGCGGTGCCCTCTGGTGCCTGGAGCCCGCACTCCAGGCAGGGCGCCCTCTGGTGGTGGTGGGCCAGCAGTACTTCCTCTTCAGCGGCCCACACAACAAGATAGACAGGAGACGGAGACAAGAAGAAGAGGAGTGTCTCTCCCTTATTTAGCAGGAGTAGGGGAAAAACTACAGAGGATCTTCAGACAGCACAAAATCCCAGTTTACTTTAAACCAGTTAACACCTTGAGACAGAAATTAGTTCACCCTAAGGACATGATCCCTAGTTACAAACAGAGCAATGTAGTGTATTCTATCAGATGTCAGGAAAACTGTAACGAACACTATATAGGTGAAACGAAGCAACCTTTACACAAAAGGCTATACCAGCACCGCAGAGAGGGCGCCAGTGGACCTCAGTCTGCGGTTCACCTCCACCTTAAAGACACTAACCACACGTTTGAGGACAAGGAAGTTAAAATATTAGCCAGACAGAAGAAATGGTTTGAGAGAGGGGTCAAGGAGGCATTCTTTGTGAAACGTTTGAAACCCAGCCTTAACCGGGGAGGGGGTCTGAGACACACTTTATCCCCTGTTTACAATGGGGTACTCAGGTCAAAGGAGTTTCAGTCTTTTGTTCATGGTAATGAGTCATTCACGTCATCAAGGGAGCCATCAGAAAGGCATCCATCCCATCATTAGAGGGACAGCTGTCCTGCCATTAGGTGTGCTAACTACAGCACAATAGTTGCTAATTAGAGCTGTTGTTTAGTCACTAGCCTATAGCAGTCTGCCTCTCAGTAGGAGGGGTCTGGTTAGGTTTAAAACTCCAGCTTTTGTTGGCTTCTGTTTTATTCTTCTCTACAAGAGTCAGACAGAAGTCAGACTTCCAGAGCAAGAATTTTAGCTGAGGAAGCTTCTGCAATTTGAAGCGAAACGTCCTCGCGTCAAGCAACCCAGTCCAGTCGAAGATTCAAGCTTCTCTACTATGGAAACCACCTGGACAAGTGAGAGCCTACACAGAGACGTTTTAACACAAAATCAAGCCAAATGCACAAAAGCACTTGTTTTGAAACAGCTGGTGCTGCACTGAGCCTCGTGACATCTTCCTTGTGACCAGGGGCCTGATTCAGAAAAGGGGTTCAACAAACTGAGTCTGTCACTGAAACCGGAGTAGATTTACCCCAAGATGGGAAAATGTTGAGTTTTCGGTTTCAGCACAGCTGTTTTGAGCTTGTTTAATCAAATCAGTGAGTTCAGTCTGATTTAAGCACATGGACAAAAAGCAGTGTTAATAGAGCACCGATACTGGGATTTGCCATGGAAACAGTCTCATAAAAAAAAGTTCCATGCAACACTGTTGCAGCTGCAACAGAAGAAGAAACTGCATGGAAAAAAACTGGTGCTTAAATTGGTGCATGATGGGATGGGGATACGCGCGCAGGGGGGGGAGGGGTGACACGTGTCAGATAGCAACATCTGACTTTTAAAATCTAAGATATACGATTTCCCTTTCACAGGCCTGTCAATTGTCCAAACAGAATCAGCTGTTGGCAAACTACTCGCTACTCCAAAGATTACACCGAGTATGTGAACGTACACTGATAGGTGACGCTCATCTTCACCAGATCATTAAGTTGAATGAATGAGGATGAGTGCTGTGGAAGAGGGAAGAGACAGAGAAATTTAGGGTTTACTGAAGAAAACCTGCTCTGGAGGAGGTTTAGTTCACAGACTAATAGTTACGAGGGGATATCAAAAGGTTTTGAGCCTCAAACAGAAAGAGCAAGATATTTGGATTAATAATGCTTTATTTTTCAACATAGTCCCCTTCCAGCTCCAAGCACTTGTTCCATCTAGTTTGCCAGTCATTGATACCCAATCGGTAGAACTCAACATCTTGGTCCCCTAACCAGCCCTCCGCTGCAGCAGTCAGCACATCGTCATCCTCAAATCTCTGGACCCGAAGGTATTTTTTCAGCCTGGGAAAGAGGTTGAAGTTACTAGGGGCTAGGTCTGGAGAACAGGGTGGGTGGGGAAGAAGCTCACAGCCACACTCGTGCACAGGGTCCATGGCAACCTGGCTGGTGTGGACTGGTGCGTTGTCCTGGTGAAGCAGAATGCCACGACTGACACTGGATGGATGTCTCTTCCACACAGTGTTATGACTCAACAATTGAAGTGAGCAATATGATCCTCCATGAAATAAGTAGCTAAGGCATTGATGTACATCAGGTGTGATGCATTGTAATATCCAACTGGGAAAAATGTGTGAAGCTCAAAACTTTTTGACATCGCCTTGTACCACAGTAACTGACTCTGATACTAACTTACCTGTTTTTGAAACAGGCTCAAGTTACCCCTTTTTCTCAGGTTTGATTAATCTGCATTTCTGAAACAGAAAATTCAAGTTTCCCTCATTTTAGGATTAGCAGTCAGAGTTTTCACTAAACCTGCTTCCTGAAACAGGCCACAGGACTCCGGAACAATGTTCATAAGATGTTTCAGAATACTTCAGCGCAGAGTTTGTACTTTGTTGAACCAACTAAGAGTTTTGGAACATGTTCTATTATTTGATTCCTGTTTTAGTTTCTTGTTCCCATTCTAGTATTTGTGCACATAGTGATTTATTCTTCCTTTTGATGCAGACTCTGGAACAAAGTTTGAAAAGGGTTTTGAAATATTCTGGAGCAGTGTTTTGAGCTGGCATCACAGATTCGTAGCACCCATTAAAAGTTTTTGCACTATCCCGAGCCACACGTTACAGTGGGGAAAATAAGTATTTGATACACTGTCCATTTTGCAAGTTTTCCCACCAGGTACACTTCAGCTGTGAGAGACAGAATCTAAAACAAACAACCACAAAGGCAGTAAGCAGGGGTAGGCCTCTGAACACTTTCACCCCTGTACACAACACGAGCCCTTTCAATTTTCAAGTGAATTTCTCTGAACCAAGTGTAAATTTGATGAATACATCAAAATCATCAACAGAATGCACCACCTGTGATGTGTTGAAGTACATTTTAGTGCGCTGGACAAATGTTATCGTTTGTGTGTTCAAGGCCCTGTCACACCTAGAGGTGGGTGGATCAATCCTAATATCAATCATATCGATACCAACGCTGGTATCGATATTGAACGATCCTTGTGTAAAAAGATTGTTACTCAAGCTTTTTTTCTCTCCTGCATGCACTGACTGCTGTGCACGCAGATTCATCAAAGTCTACTCTCTGTAAGAGCAGCGCTGCACTGTCACACAACACAGAGCAGCGCAACCTTGTATTGTAGTTTGTCAGCCCTCTACCTCAGGAGATTTTGTTTTAAGTTGTGTGGAGTGATATTTTTTTAAACAAAAATGTTGATTGTGATAATAAAGTATTTTGTTGTCACGTACGTTTGGCGAAATTCTATCCTAGGTCTTTTGGATCCTTTGATCTATGAAGTTTAAATATGAAAAAGTATTGGTATCTGTATCGATATCAGCGATACGGTGCCTGTATTTACTTGGTATCAGATCAATACCAAAATTCCCGGTATCGCCCACCTCTCGTCACACCTAAAAACACCAGCAGGACCCTAGAAGCAATCAAAAAGCCTGCACTGGCATTACTCTGTGCCACCAGTAGGTGGCAGTTCATTTTCCCTTTCGCTGTTATTTTCAGAACACAAGAACAGATTGTGGCATTGTTTAATGATGTTGAAGTTGTTGTTTCCCTAAAAATAATGTTTGCACTTTACCTGAAAATAAATGTTTTGCCATAAATTGCCATAATGTAGCTCATCCCAGCCTTGTGCCGACCTTTTATACCAATAACAAGTCCAAGCAGGTGCAATAAATACAGGTAGAGTGGAGAAAACTAACATGTCTGTGAGAGCCAGAATTCTTACTGGGTGGTAGGTGATCAAATACTTATTTCATGCAATAAAATGAAAATTAATTATTTAAAAATCATTCAGTGATTTTATATATATATTTTTTTATATTCTGTCTCTCACAGTTGAAAGGTACCTACGATAAAAATTCCAGACCCCTCCATTCGTTGTAGGTGGGAAAACTTGCAAAACCAGTAAAGTCAAATACTTATTTTCCCCACTGTATGTTGTTAATTCTGGCTATATGTTCATGTTCTGTTGTACCTTTCATTTAGAATTTGTCTAGATAGTGAGCATCATGTTTTTCCCTGTGGGTGCTACTTTATTAATGGGGGGACCACAGCAACAAGCGCACAGTGGACAGACTTGCACAAGGCTTTCTCCTTATATTTCTGTTATATAGAAATGCCTAAATTTCACATTTAATTTTATTTAGACAGTGGATGTCTCATTTCAATAAAAGTAGGCCACTATGAATTCATGTTTGTTTTCTGTGTTAAAGATTGACTGAAAATAAAGAAATGCATACTTAAACAGCTGATGGGGAAGGACTGTGAATCAGATTTAAGTCTCCATTGATCGTGCAACACTGAGCCAGCACCAACTTTTCAAACACGTAAAACTACAGACACAATCTCAGCTCCTGAAATTGCTTTTAGTATTGATAAATCATGTGTGTGCAAACCTCACGTGTCGGCATGTTCAGGGTCGGACTGGGAACAAATTTCGGCCCTGGCATTTTTCCTCTGGACCAGCCCACTATTGGCCGGACGAACCCACCCCCAAACACGCACACCCACCCGTCCATACCGAACCTCCAATGAACAAATACTATACACCTAAACACCATGAACACACACCTAAATACACACTTTCACTGTCATTTCTCCTTGATCATAGTACAAAACACGGACCCGGCGCCACGAGAGGGCGTTTGGGGGAGACGCCCCTCAAGTCATCAAAGTCACCCCCTTGGATGTTAGAGTTATCAAAAAAAGAAAAAAAGAAAAAGAAATATTGGAAAATATAGCAAAAATATTAGTTATTCAATAATATCACGTATTTAACATCCAGCAGAACATCACCTGCTTCTAAATAAAAGGCTCTTTAAACAGCAACTATTTTATTTTTAAAAAAAGCTGTTTCATTTTATATTTTAACAATAAATGAACGTATCATTAAAAATGTCCACGAATCAAAGTCAAAAGACATTTGCACAGGTAGAAGCTCTCCACTTATTGTGCTCAAATTCATATTTTAGAAATGACTCTGTCCTGATAACATTAAAGGCAATTACATATTTTGACGAAATTACAAGTTTAAATGACTATATATATATATATAACATCATGAGGTTTATGTCACAGAAATCCTACTTTACAATCACACTGTTGTCATTGTTAAATTATTTCCTTTTGCATTTATAATAAACATTTGTATTTATTTAGTGTTTGTTTTTCTGGTTGAAATAAGATAAATAATCTACCAGACTTCAAAAAATATACAAGTTTCCATGTTATTTTGTCTAAAAATAAATGTCTGAGGTTCCTTTTGTTAAACAAGAAATCATCTAATCTGAAATAACAGGTGGTTTTAATACAGATGAAAGGTTTCTAAAGAACCATTTATTGATTTATTGACCTATTTTAATTACAAGTGTTCTAAACTTTTTTTTTTTTTTAACAGTAATCAGAAATTGAGGTAACAACAACAAAAAACATTTCCAATGATTTTTCTTCAGAAAACTGCTCTATAAATGAGCAGCCCTGTCACACGTTAATGTTTTGTAGAGATCAGTGGTTTCTGCCATGAGTCTTCCGTGTTTTGGCCCGACGCGTCGTTCCTATTGGACAATGCGAAGGTACGTCACAGCTCAGAGTGTCGAAAGTTGGCACACCTCATCTCAACAGAACACAGGCTCTGTGTGGAATGCAGGAGATCACTTGACCGAGCGTCTATACGTTCAACTAATTAAAAAAAATACTGTCATCACACTCTTCACTCTTAGTCAGTCTCTTACAACGGTGCAGCGTAAATACACTAGCTTTACAGGAGTGCACGTCTCCTCCAGTGCGCACTTTTGGGGGGGTGGGGGGGGTGATGATAAACTCATCGCCCCCTTAATTTTTTTTTTTTTTTTTCTGGCGCCGGGTCTGACAAAACGGAAGCAAAAGCAGCACATAAGCGGAAAAAAAAAGTTTTTGTGTCTCCAAAGTGTGTGTGAGTGAGTGAGGTAATGTGTAACCACTGCTCGGATTCACACAGCAGCAAATTAAGGAGCTGAAGTCCGTAGCTGTTGCATTTAAAGATTAACAAAAGTAAAGCACAGTTAATTAGGATAAAAGAAACAATTCCAACCTTGTAATCAGTAGGAGAGCGGAGAGAAGTCCAGGCGCCGAGGAGTCAGTCCATTCACAGGGGCGGGAGCGGCCGCCTGCTCTTCTTGCAATTTGATTGGCCACCCGGTATGATTCTCCAATTGTCATTGGCTGTTGGTCATGTCAATCATTGTGCTCGATGTAAGTCTCCGTTGTGTGATCAAACGGAAACAAAACTGAAACCTAGAATAAGACTGCGCCGTGTATGAAACACTACAGAACTTTTATTTTGACACAAATTCAGGAAGTGGTTCTGCAGCTTCACCGATCACGGACTTTCCTCGTGTTGATAGCAGCGCGCGATTCGAGAACACTGTATATTTCCATAATCTCTATAAATATGGGACGGCCGGCCCACGCACGTCTAAACGTGCAGCGGCCCACCGGGCAAATGCCCAAAATCACAGATTACCAGTCCGAGCCTGGGCATGTTCAATACCCAATTTTTTGCACTCTGGTGGTCACACCCCAAATTGCATTTTCATGAAAGTAAACGTATGAAAGTAAACGTATGAAATGGACACTACACCCCATTTTGCACAGTAAAAAGATGCAGTCTTCATTGATCAGCATACACATTTCTTTGGCACAAATTGTCTTGTTTGTGCACCTTTTTACACAGGGAAACCTGGAGTAAATCAATTTGCAATCTCACTCCTAGAAGACACTAAATCCTACATACCATAGGTTTAAGTATCTAAAATGTGACTTCCCTATGGTTTGCAGGATTTAGTGTCTACTAGTGGTGAGGTTGCATACTGCATTATGCAGTTGCAGTTAATGATTTTGTTTCACTTCATGTTTTCATTTCTGCAGCGACATTATGCTCCCTAACATTTTGTTGTGATAAATAATATGGAACATCCATAAAAAAAGAGAGTTGTCAATTTTGTGCCTTTACTAGGAACCAGAAGAGAGTGTATGGGGGAGCAAATACTGATTCTTCTTTTTTCTTCAGTCTTCCAGCTGTGTTACAAAATAGAAAGGCAGAATAAGGATGTTCCTTTTGGGCTACTGTATCAACATGGTGGCAGTGGCAGAAGACTCATTCAAAACTTATGAAAACACATTGGTTTGTTGGTGCAGGTAATTCTATATGAATTAACGGATTGATATGAGTGCTAAATTCCATTTCTGTTAATAAACACTACTAAATACTACTACTACTACTACAACACACAGCATAGCTTTAATGACAAATATGAAAATAAAAAAATAAAGTGCAACTGGCTACTCTGCAGTTTGCAGTATATTAAATGTGGGTACAAATGAGCTCTTTAGCCCAGAGAGAGGTGGAGAACAGCTTGAACCCAACCCTGTATTTCTACTCTGTCACAGACTCTTGTGTTCAGACGGTAATCAGACAGCTCTGGGGCTCTGTATAGAGCCTGCTCTTTTCAGCTCAACTGTCGCACACAACCACTAATTGGAATCCTGCAACTGGGTCATAGGTATTGTCTCTGAAGTGCTGTCAAGTCAGACCAGTGAATGTGGAATGATGGTTGCCTCAGATTCATGATTGGTTCTCTGCCCAATCTTGATGCCTGTATTTCAATCTCATTGATGACAGTTTTGCTCCTTTTTCTCCCATTGATATTTCTTGCCATTTTATCTTCCCTTTGTGTGACAGTTTTTGACAGCAATCACCACTCACTGGACTTTGGTGGCTTTTTCTTTGGCTCATCCAACTTTCTATGCAATAACTACTTTTTTCTTCAACCCTCTATGGCTACATTAATAACTGTTTCAATAAAAACCTGATGCATGTTATAGTAAAATAAATAAATGAATAAATAAATAGCACTCCATACAGACTGACTTCTTGCAGTTTTCCTTGCAGAGCCCTTGTGGTGTGTTGTCTAAAAACAGTGGACTAGCCTGGACTTCCAGTGCCCATGCAGTTTGGAATCCTGCACGACCCTCTGTCAAGTTTACATTTTACAATTTTTGGCAATTTCACCAGAAATGGTAACAAAAGCACAAGACTCCAGACAGGCCTTTAGCAACTTCCACAATTTGTAACTTTGGAGCGCCTATAAATGGACACATCATCCATATAAACTACTACTCTGTCCATGCAGTTTGTGTGCAAGATTTAAGTTGAGATTCTAACAGGAATAACAGAGAAAACGTTTACAAAAGAGGAAACGTTGACTGACCTACACTTAATGGATGATGCTGCAATCTTTTTTGGGGGGGGGGGGATCAATGGATACCCTGACTGTAGCATTTGGGAAGTTGAGTGAGGAATTAGTGTTTGGGTTTGTGATTGTACTGGATCAAGACTAAGATCCAAACACTTCATGGACTCGGCCATCAGAAGTATATGTCAAACTGTAGAACATGTAGAGACAATCATGTGTTTGGGTCCCTGTCCTTTAACATTTGTAAATGTGTGGAAACAGATTATAGAGTCATGAGGTCACTGGTCAGAGGTGTTTGGCAATCCAGATATCTTTGCAGGAGAATTAAGGTCTAAGTCTTTTGGGTCCTGGTACTTCCTGTATGGTTGTAATGCCAGTAACTTAAGGTGATGACTGGACATCTTTGGTACTGGGTCTCATCTGAAGATCCTTGGTTATCACTGGAATGGCTTTGTGTCAATATGCGGTTGCTTACGAAGACCAAGATACAGCGTATTACGTACATTATGAGGGGATGTGAACTACAACATTTTGGCCATGTGTCTCATTTCTCTGGGCATGATCCAGGAGCAAGGTGCCTTAGTTGTAAGGACCCCAGCAGCTGGCGGATGTGGAAGGAGGCTGTCCACATTTCACGTGGGTATGGCAGATAGATGGCCCTAATCGAGAGTTTGTGATATTGTCCTCTGTTTGGGTGGTTGCCATCAGGACCAATGGCAGCTTCAGTGTAGTGGATGTGGTGATATATGGTAGCAGGCCATGTTCCCAGACCTTGAACTGGAATAGGATTTGAACTGGACTGGAAGAATTCCCCCCAGAAGAGCAAGAAGCCATATTTGAAACTAGATCAAAAGGAAAGAACAACAAACACCGTCAAGACGACCTCTAAGAATGAAGTTTCTTCCTCCCCATCATCAATATCAATAAAATGAAGAATCTGGATCAATACACCACCAAAACCACAACACAAGAACATGACATGATCCCTAAAATAGCAGATGGGGGAGTGAAATGACAAAAAGTAAAAATAATTTATATGCAATAAGCACAGTCTGTGGGCATAGAGAACTTTATAATCTCATTAAGACTGGGGGGAGTAAGTGGCTTTGCTTGTACGTTTCTCCAAACAATCCTGTTCCGTCCAGTCAAGTGGTTGAGGAAGAAACTGATTCTGCAGTTGCCTGTAATTAAAAGAATTAACTAGCCTAGCATGACACCACAAATGAGCAAAATCCTCTGGGAGGCCACAGAGCCCAAGTAAGGCACACTTCCAATTATACTGGCAAACGACTCATTTTCTTATTGGACCTCCTATAATTGTGGTGGGTATTGGGTGCATGCAACTCAGTTTGTCTTATGTATTTGTTGGGAGAGTAGTAATAGAGTTAACAGAGTCAAGGGGATGATATGAAAGAACAAGACAAAATAAAGACAAAAAATGTTGGGGGGTGGAGTGGGGGGGGTATGATGGACCCCTTAATATTCGATTGATCTGCTTCATCCTCCTTAAGACTGTTGAAGTTTAAAAGTGGCGAAAATGCCACTTTAATCATCTGTAATAATAATTTGAGTAATCATAAAGTGTCTCTCCAAAGTAATGGATTTTGCTCTGACTGCTAAAATTAATGGAGGTACCCAGCAATTTGATTATCAATACTGAGGATCTTCAATATGTCAAGATAACGAGCAAATTAAATTAGCACAAGTGCTAAAAAAAATAAATAATAATAAAAAAATAGAGAAACCTTGGTTACTGTAAAAAAAAAAAAAAAAAAAAAAAAGCCAGGTTTTTTTTGCACTAACAGAAAACTAAATTAGGCTGCTTTATTACATTTACAAACACACATACGGAGGTCATATTTATTAAATTCACTCATCATCTTTGCTTAAGAAAAAAAAAATAAAGCAAGTGGACTGTACATCAATACAGGCATTAAAAAAAGAACAGAAAAAAGGCACAACACTGACAACTTCACATTTCTAGTGTTGGTTTTGAGGAACCACTATTATGTACAGTGCTACCAAAAATCCTTAAGCTTTCACACGTTTGAACTTGATAATGGCTACAAATGATCAAATTCAAACGTGTAAAAGTTCAAGGATACAGAAATATTTTGACAGCACTGTATATTAGCTACTTTGCTTCCATTTAAAAAAAAAAAAAGAAAGCATCCTTTTGTAACAAACTCAAGTGAGAAGGTAGCACAAAAATTAAACAATTTTCTTGGAAACTTTCTATATTAAAAAGTAGTAACATTTCATGTACATAAAATACAAACCTTAAATATAACAGGTAATTTTCATTGCAGTTAAAACATTCACATATTTGACATGTAACAATTAATTCCACTGATATTTATAAGCAGTGTAAATTTGATGGTGGGGGAGGGGACCGCAATTTTCAGAGACTAGATTTTGGAAGCAACACAGTCATCCTCAAAATAGTCATGCAGAGTAGAAAAAAGACAAACATTCTAAATGAGCATGCAGCCGATTAAAGTATCCTCACCTCTCTGACTCTTTCGTTTTGTGGACGTGGTCATATATGTGCACGTCTGTACAGCAGATTCAACAATAAGAAGTGTGCGTGTCTGATGGTAGCTGTGAGGGAAGGGAAAGAGGTAAAGTGCATGTCAAGCAGCCCGTGTGTGCAGTGGGAGTGAGAGCAGAAGGAACAGCTGTGGTTTTTGTTATGTGGCTAGCTGCCCGTTGTTCACTGCAGGGCGACTGGGAAACCTGTCGGGGTCTAAAACAGACCTCGCCCCTGCTCCCCCCCCCACTGTAGTGTTCCCTGTCTTTGTTCAGTAACTAAGTGCCCCGTGCTCAGGAGTGAACAGCTCACAGCTGTGAGTTGTCAAAGGGTTGGTCATCAAAACACTTGCAAATCTTTAACAAGCATATGTCAAAAACCAAGGTGCGCTTCTGTCTGACATTCCTCAGTGTTGTGAGTACACTCTTCAAAAGCATGGAGTCCTCGGATTGTTGTGGAGACGTAAACCTCAAATACACAACTATACACGTACCAGATATTTCTTACTTTTTCCCCCTCCCCCATTTGAACTATAAATAGAAATGATTTTAACGTTAACACACAAACACAAAACATTTAAAAACTCTGAACTCTTCCCGAGTGAGAATCATTGCCAACCTTTCATTAGTAACCTGGCAGCTGCCATCACGTTGGCTCCTCTGGCCTCAGTTTCCAGCCCGGGTCTCAGTTTGGAGCCGGTGTAACCGTGCCACCGCCCTTTAGGCTGTAGCAGTGACTTGAGCTGTGACTGATCGACACAGTGCACAAGACGAATCTCCCACTAGGAGGAGGCTGGCGTCTCCATGGTGGACAGGATACGGACCACCTCCGCTCTCTGTGTGGGTGAGATGTGTTGGGTCATGTGGACTATAGAATCCATGGCGACCTCTGGATTGGCTTGAACGAGGCTGGAGACAAATGAGGAAGAAAATCTTAAATTAGAAAGACAAATCCCATCTTAGTGTTATGTGGGTGAAAACTCACCTGCGAATCTGCTTGAGGATGTGATCTCTTCGGATGTACTTGATGTTCTCGTCAATGACAGATCTCGCTCCGTCTTCTTCAGCTAGCTGCCTCTCCAACCATCCCACCACCTCTTCGTTATTGTCCCACAGATATGCCTGCAAAGAGAAACAAACAAGTGGAGTGTGCTCACGTGCAGACTGATTTTACTCCGTAGAAACCATGCGTATGCAGTACTAAAGCCAAACTTGGCTGCACTGATGAGCAGTGACAAGGGGTGTGACAGATGCACAGACATAGAGACCCAAACATTATCAATGTCCACTTCAGTACAAAATTTTGTCCACTTAGTGACAAAAAAGGACCGATATTCAGTTCCTCACAGATAAACTGGCTTCAGCTGCTTGATTTCACTCCGCCCAAATATTATGTTACTGCCGCTAAGGATTGTGGGAGAATGGAACACCCTTTCAGTGTCTTTTAACCTCATGAAATTTGGATTTGCAGCAAATTGCATAAATATGAATCTTTTTTGTTCTGTTCAAGAAATGTACGACACTGCAAAAGGCATAAATGAAATCATGCATATCAACAACAACAGAGTCCAGATGTCTTGTTTACTGGACCTGATAGAAAAATTAGTATGCATAATTACTGCATCTTTGATCTTCAAAAAAAAAAAAAAAAAGCTGGCAGGCTTAGGAAAGATTTTGGGTGGAGGGGTTTAATGGGCTCTTGCCTTTTTATGAACACTCCTGCTTGAGGTCCATAAGAACCTTTAATGCCCTTATTAATCATTTTTAATCTGTTTGCTTTTAATTAAGAAACAGCGTGTTGCTCTCCTATCTGCACGTGCCAGGGCTGTGATTAATTGTGGCTTAAGACAGCCAGTCCTGATTGTGGTAATATGTTGGCCAACAAGAAGGCGACTTCTTAGGAAATGTCAAATGATGGGCTGTCTCCCGTCTCCAGTTCGTACTGGAAGGGACAATATTTCTGTATATCTGAGGGATGTTTTCTGTCACATCTGCTATATATTTAACTGCGCGCACACACACAAGATAACAATTCCAGAAATCATCAGCACCACATTAACATATGCTCTAGAAAATCAGACAAGAGAATTTATCTTTTTTTTTTCTTTTGTTACAGTCTGAATGTAAAAGTGCAGAATTTCCCCTCAGTCTAACGGAATATGTATGTATGTTTTGAAACGCAAACAAATGTTCACAAAAAACAAACTTCAAACAAACTGATAGTCAAACTGATAATCAGGCTCACTTTGATTTCTTTCAAAAATATGGCATGATCCATTTGGGATGATCAGAGCACAGAAATTCTGAAAATCAGTGTTTCTGGATTCTGGATTTTCAAAATGGCTACCATAAAACACATTTTACTGTATACAGATGCAGACATAAATTTGCATACACCTTTCCGAAAAACATTCAAACTAAATTTTCAACAACTGCACATATTCAGTATTATCAGTGTGTGCATGTTAAGTCTGTTATAATATAATGTTTATATTATATAATCTTTATATTTATATTATATATCTTTATATTACAAGATAAATATACTTCAGTTTTTATTCACTACATCAGATTTTCAACGGGTTACCAGTTGACATACATACAGACATGGTGAGCCTTCAACTACACACCAAAATTTTGCATTTTTTTCTGAACTCCTTCCATAACAGACTGGCAATCAAAATGAAGCTGTGTAGACACTGGCACACTGAGAAATTTGCATTTCAAAAGTAAATTTTTAAAAAGCCGCCCTAACTCTTCTAGAGGCCACAGGAAAGAAACGGTTTGATTTAGGGACCTAGAATGTTAGGATTTTATTATGTACCCATGCACCTTACACCAAACAACCCCCCACAAAAAAACCCTCAGAGAAAATAAAATTTTAAAAAAGAAAATGTAAAATGAATATATTTTTTTTTTAATTAAAAAACAAAACTTTGGAGGCATGACTTATGATTATCTGTAATTTTAAGTTGCCAAGAAAACTTTTAAACGAATCAGAATCAAATTTATTGCCAAGTAAGTTCACGCATACAAGGAATTTGATCTGATGTTATTGGTGCATAAATAATAAGCAAAAGAAAAGCACTTCTAAAAGAAGTAAGAGAGTCAAATAGACAAAACTATACTCACTCTTTAAAAAAAAAAAACAAGTGCAAAAACAAGTGACTGGAGTACAAAGCCTGAAAAGTTACCTTCACAGCCCCCTCAGCCTCCACAAACCAGCGGCGCAGCATGGCCTGGATTTGGCCGTCTGTCAGCTCGCCGTTTGCCTCTTGGATTTTCCTTTTGACTGTGTCTTCCAGCAACAGACGACGCAGACGCCAGTAAAAGAACTGACGAGATGTCTGCCATTCCAAAATGTCCTGAGAAAGTCAAAAGATTTCTTGTTGAATATCAACTGGCTCTCAAGAATTGGCAGAAAGAGACAAAGTGGTCTTTGTAGCGATTTTTTTGGTGGGGGGGCACGACATCATGAAGTAAGAGTCGGAGTTTAAGATAAGAAAAGCCTTTATTATCCCTCAATGGGGAAATTTCAGTGTCACATCGCAGCATAGAACAGTAGGAATAGACAGAAGGGCATGCAATAAAACAAACAAGTATCTCTTAAACAAGAACTAAAAAAAACACTGAGTGCCGGGTAAAGCTAAGGCTACCACTGTTCAGTTCAAAGCTGCACTGCCGGGATGATATACACTGTTGGGATGTAAAAGTGATCAGATAAAGTGACTTCAGCATGAAATGTACAATAAGTTACTCTGATATTTACAATATGGACAGGTTAAAATATAGTAGGTAAAGTGACTTGAGTTTGCACCATAAGTTAAATTATTGCACCTAATAAATACAGCAGGTAATGACATGATTACTGTCCTGGTTTCTATGGTTACCACAGCAGTAGATTGTTCATTGTACAGTCTGACAGCAGCCGGGAGAAACGATCTACGGAAACTCTCCCTCACACAGCGAGGGTGGATGAGTCTGTCACTAAAACTGCTCTCCAGAGCAGACAGAATGTCCTGCAGGGGGTGACACTCGTGGTCCAGCATAGATGTAAGTTTAGCCAGGACCCTCCTGTCCCCCACCTCCTGCACAGAGTCCAGAGGACAGCCCAGGACAGAGCAGGATTCCCTGATGATCTTATCCTGTCCCTCTCTGTGATGCTGCTGCTCCAGCAGACCACACCGTACAGGATGGCTAAAGCCACCACAGAGTCATAGAAGGTCCTCAGGAGTGGCCCCCTCACTCCAAAGGACCTCAGCCTCCTCAGGAGGTAGAGGCGGATCTGACCCTTCCTGTAAAGTGCGTCCGTGTTGTGAGTTCAGTCCAGTTTGTTGTTCAGATGAACACTCGGGTACTTATATGAGTCCACTCTCTCAATGTCCCTTCCCTGGATGTTCACTGGGGGGAGTGTAGTGTAGTGTCAGTTTTGTGTTTTATCTGATCAAACAAATGAGTGGCCTGCAAATAAGATTCAACTCTTAGTACTGTGAACATCAGTGGATTTGAACTGTTAAAACAAATTTCTCTGGTGGCATTTCCCACGAACGTGTCAACTCCAGCAGAATGCACTGTGAAAATATCCTGTTATTCATCTATGAGAAAGCCTTCTGGTCATGTGAGCCAAGCGAGCATGTGCGTTTATGTGAAAGATGGGACTGTGATGGTGCAGAACGACTCGTGGCTGCCTCAGGCTGCCTGCGCTTGCTAAGGTGACTGACCGGGGTCATCAGAAGATAATTATGAGGACGAGTAGCATAGCTTGGTGAGACAAAACATTATTCACGAGGCAGGTGCAGAGGCAGTTCGACTGATAATGCCCTCAGGGCCTCGCAGGTTATTCATGTGCTACACGCTCACAATGCAGCAGCGGATATATGCAAGATAGCATGGCGAACGGTATTTTACATTCGTGAAAGGCCATATCACTGTGACAACTCAGACTGCAATCTGTTTTACGATGACACTGTCTCACCGTGATCACGCCCTTCTCCTGCATGCGTCCTGGGGTGTCGTGTAGGTCTGCAAACTGCACGGCCACCTGGTGGTAGATGGGCAGGAGAAACTCTTCGCACTCCTTCAGCTTGGTTTCCAACTCTTTACGATCAGGGGGACTCAGCTCCGGGGTTCCTTTTGACAAACAGCAATTAAATAAAATTCAGTTGCAACAATGCAGATGTCACTAAATCCTGCAACAGCACTTTGTTTTCATCCCGTAAACCCCTGGCTGCTGTCAGTGCAGACTGATTTCTGTCAATTCCAATCTGGGTGTGCTCAATCCCTCCCTGCTACGCCTTCATTTCACTAGTTTGCTCAAAGCTACAAGCCCATGCAGCAGTGGACCACAGTTTTTCTGAACCAAGAGAAAAATCGATAGACTGCTCAGGAGAGCTGGTGATTGATCTGAGCAGGCTGTGATTGGCACATGTCCCAAGGGAATGCGGCGAAAGAAGATGCAATCAACCCTGAATAAAGCAGAACTGGGAAAGCACACAAATTCCCACCTGACATATCACTCTGGATAAGCAGAGGATGGGAGGGAGAGAGACGCCACATCGACAATGAGGCAGAGGCAACAAGGATACGTCTCGAATAACGACAGGAATTGAAATCACCTAATCTTTCAGCCAAGCCCATATAGACTGGGTCTACTCTTCTCATAGTCTTCACTAGGTCCTTCTTCCTGAACTTTATCTCGACTGTTCCTTCTGGCTCCAACACCCCACCACTGTTGACAAAAGAGAGGCAACAAATGATTAAAGTAGGGTTTAAGCAAACTGTGGATCGTGACAGTTGTTGGCCACTTGATGTGAGAAATGCCCCACCCACCACATAGCCAAAACATTGTTAAAACACTGCCGTAAATACCATTATTACAGTGTAGAAGTGTTGTAAGATATTACCACAACATCATCAACCTGAACTGTCAAAATGTCAACATTAAACGTCAAGAATACATTACGCTGCCAGCATGAAACATCACGATGTGTAAAGGCATCAACAAAGCATCACCAAGGCATGGTCACAGATTTTGCATCACTGGAAAAGTGCAATAAAATAACCTGTTTTTTTTTTATATGAAAGATGGATTATGATGATTAAGAAAGACAGATGCTGCTACAGACTGCAGCTAAAGGGGAGTAATGTCTGCTGTCATGTAGGGCTGCCACAAATGACTATTTTGATAGTCGACTAGTCAACGATTATTTTGGCGATTAGTCGACTAGTCGGATCATACGTAATTTCCTAAATTAAGGCCTGCAGTATTTTCTGAGAAACGTCAGGGGATGAAAAAATGAACATTTCCAAATCATTGACTATTTCTTAGACTTCATTTACATCAATCATTCAAAAATACAAACAGTGTGGTACTTTATAGTAAATCTGTGTCAGGTAGGCAGTTCTCAAAAACTAAATGTCCATGCTGGAAGGAGACAAGTGAGGGAAGCCACCAAGACACAACTCTGGAAGAACGTTTGGCTTCTGTGAGTGGGAATAGTGCAACATTTTTATTTTTATCTTCATTTTACATATAGTCCCAACTTTTTATGGTTTGTGGTTGTTTCTGTTGCATTTCTGAAATTACAGAACTGCTATAAAGAAAAGTGTGAACATTTTATTGTGTTTTAAAACTTTGTGGAGCAAATGCAAACAACAAACTCTTAGAAAGAAGGAAAAATACACAGACATATGCAGGAAAACTGATATAAACTGAACAGAACAATGCAGGCTGATTTGACTCCCCATATTTTTTTGTATAAATGAATCAGAATAAAATAAGAGGTAACTCACTTTGAAATGAATAAAACATATAGCTGCAGCTTATAATAACTTTGAAAAATAACAAAAATCAGCAGCTTGTATTTTTATTCTGACTCCAGTTCATTTAGTATGACGAAGTCATTTTTCCTTTCTCCTCATCAGTCACGTTTTGTGGTTGAACACTGCATTAAGCTTAAGATTGAATAATACATACCTTTGTAAAATAACAGCTGTTAAAGTTCAGAGTTCTCGCCTGCTTTTTATGATCTGTGCCTCTGAACATCAGCTTCTCCACATCAGGGTTTTATTTTTAACTCGTGTATGCGTAATTTTTGCTCAGTTCATTTATATATTCTCATTTTTAAGGATGTTTTAAGGATATCTGACCGTTTATTTCATGTCATGATCTCATAAATTCAGTATACGACACGCACATGGTTTGAACAGGATGGTGCCGTCAGAACCGTGTGGGTAGAGAAAGTGGAAAGAAGTAAAGGCAGCTCCACGGTTTGGTTTTGGTGTGTGTTTTTTTTTTTTTTTTTTACATGTTCTCTCAGGTTAAAATCCTCTCCCTCTGCTCTGCACTCGCTGTCTCAAGTGCACTGATGGTTCCCTCACTCGCAGTCTGCAGCCAGTTGACTCCGCGCGCGTGCACACACACACCGACAGCTCCGTCGGTAAACTGTGCATTTTAAACGGCTTTGAACAAGACGGCCACCATCATTCCCAAAATTTGAACGTCCAAAGGATGGCAGGACGGCTCGCTGCCTAAAACTATGAATTGAGAGAAAACAAAGACTTAAATAAAATAAATGACTCGTCGACTAATAAATTAGTTGTCGACGGTCCCAATAGTCGACGTAGTCATGACTAGTCGAATAGTTGTGGCAGCCCTACTGTCATGTGATCTTGATCGCATCCTGGTGGTTTCTGAGGGGTGTCTTGGGCTTTGTGACAAAATATTTCTGGTTCCTGGCCATTATTTTTCCTCGCGTATTGCCAAGGACACTCATGATTGAGGAAGATGCAGTAATGCAGTATTTTCCCATCCTGGTCCTCAGGACCCAAAAGACTGCACATTTTACATTTACGACAAATCAGGTCAGTTAGGTGTGTTCAGCTAATCAGCAGCTGACTGAGCTGATCTACTGTGATTAGTTACTTTGGTAAAAGTTAAAGTCTCCTTTAAAAATATTACTTGAGTAAAAGTCTTAAACTATCTAGCATTTACTGTACTTAAGTATCAAAAGTAAATTTCTCATAAAATGTACTTTAATTAAAAGCACTGAGTAAAAGTAACATCCAAAACGAGTAGAAAGGGAAACAGCGGAACGAAAAGAAAACCAGTGTGATGTCAGGAGAAACCAGGAGGGGGCCTCAACCTCTATAAGAGGCTGGATCTGCCTCTGGTGGAGCAGTTGGTGTTGGTGAGGGGATGAGTGAGCAACAGGTGGAAGGAAATAGCTGTAAATTAAGCTGCCATTCTTTTTATGAAAACACAGTCATTTTCCTGGAAGACCCACACACACAACTGCCAGGCTCTTGTGAAACAGAACAGTCATTTATAGCTATACAGTTGTGCCAAATTTAAGGAAAAGTAAAAAACAACAAACAATGCAAGCATCATCACCACCAACCACTGCAAAGCAACCAAACACAGTGCTCTTTGTGCTCTCGAATCCAAACCATGGCGCTGCTTTTAAGCAGTGTGTCCCCATGAGCATTTCAAACAAAATGAATGAAACAAAACAGCCACACCGGCCAGTTTTGTCCAACGGGAGCCGATCAGTGTATGCATATGCGTCAGCATGTGCGCATTTAGAGTCCAAAGCGCAGATGGTTTTCACCCTCCAGTCTCCTCTTCCTCAGTGATGGCACAGATTCAACCTAGATTCAACTTACCGCCATAACGACGGCAAGTCGTTATGTGTAAATGCACATAAAAATAATGCAATTACTCACTATAGTATGTTATGTTAAGCTAATTGTTTTTTGTGGTTCTCTTTTCTTTTTTGTTTACTTGCACATCATATATTTGATTGTTTTGTTCTGTTCAATTATGTTATTTTCTTATTGTTACCTCGTTTTGAGTGTATTTAATTGTGTATAGTAACTGGTGTACGGGGTGGGCGTTTATAAGCTTTTGCTTCAGCCCATGCCCTTTCGGCCGCACCCAATTTGAGAAATTGTTTGAGTTATTGTTGTATTTTCTTTTGTTTTTGATTTGTTATGTTAGTAAGAGTTTATGTTGTGGATAGTCTGGATAACCCTGGATGGTCTTTGCCGTGACTATCCAGGGTTGGGACCAGGAAGAGTTGTAGTCTTACACACCTCTCTGCAGCTTCTCTCCCCCTGCCATCCCCCCAATACCCCATCCCCGTAGAGACGGTGCCTGCTCCCAGACCACCAAAAACCAGTAAAAATCTATTTAAGCATAAAAATTCAAAAAGAAAAAATAATATAGCACCTTCAACTGCACCACAGACTAAAACAGTTAAATATGGTTTATTAAACATTAGGTCTCTCTCTTCTAAGTCCCTGTTAGTAAATGATATAATAATTGATCAACATATTGATTTATTCTGCCTTACAGAAACCTGGTTGCAGCAGGATGAATATGTTAGTTTAAATGAGTCAACACCCCCGAGTCACACTAACTGTGAGAACGCTCGTAGCACGGGCCGAGGGGGAGGATTAGCAGCAATCTTCCACTCTAGCTTATTAATTAATCAAAAAACCCAGACAGAGCTTTAATTCATTTGAAAGCTTGACTCTTAGTCTTGTCCATCCAAATTGGAAGTCCCAAAAACCAGTTTAATTTGTTGTTATCTATCGTCCACCTGGTCGTTACTGTGAGTTTCTCTGTGAATTTTCAGACCTTTTGTCTGACCTAGTACTTAGCTCAGATAAGATAATTATAGTGGGCGATTTTAACATCCACATAGATGCTGAGAATGACAGCCTCAACACTGCATTTAATCTATTATTAGACTCAATTGGCTTCGCTCAAAATGTAAATAAGTCCACCCACCACTTTAACCATAGTTTAGATCTTGTTCTGACTTATGGTATGGAAATTGAAGACTTAACAGTATTCCCTGAAAACCCCTTCTGTCTGATCATTTCTTAATAACATTGACATTTACTTTAATGGACTATCCAGCAGTGGGGAATAAGTTTCATTACAGTAGAAGTCTTTCGGAAAGCGCTGTAACTAGGTTTAGGGATATGATTCCTTCTTTGTTATGTTCTCCAATGCCATATACCAACACAGTGCAGAGTAGCTACCTAAACTCTGTGAGTGAGATAGATTATCTCGTCAATAGTTTTACATCCTCATTGAGCACAACTTTGGATGCTGTAGCTCCTCTGAAAAAGAGAGCCTTAAATCAGAAGTGCCTGACTCCGTGGTATAACTCACAAACTCGCAGCTTAAAGCAGATAACACGTAAGTTGGAGAGGAAATGGCGTCTCACTAATTTAGAAGATCTTCACTTAGCCTGGAAAAAGAGTCTGTTGCTCTATAAAAAAGTCCTCCGTAAAGCTAGGACATCTTACTACTCATCACTAATTGAAGAAAATAAGAACAACCCCAGGTTTCTTTTCAGCACTGTAGCCAGGCTGACAAAGAGTCAGAGCTCTATTGAGCTGAGTATTCCTTTAACTTTAACTAGTAATGACTTCATGACTTTCTTTGCTAATAAAATTTTAACTATTAGAGAAAAAATTACTCATAACCATCCCAAAGAAATATCGTTATCTTTGGCTGCTTTCAGTAATGCTGGTATTTGGTTAGACTCTTTCTCTCCAATTGTTCTGTCTGAGTTATTTTCATTAGTTACTTCCTCCAAACCATCAACATGTCTATTAGACCCCATTCCTACCAGGCTGCTCAAGGAAGCCCTACCATTAATTAATGCTTCAATCTTAAATATGATCAATCTACCTTTATTAGTTGGCTAAGTACCACAGGCTTTTAAGGTGGCAGTAATTAAACCATTACTTAAAAAGCCATCACTTGACCCAGCTATCTTAGCTAATTATAGGCCAATCTCCAACCTTCCTTTTCTCTCAAAAATTCTTGAAAGGGTAGTTGTAAAACAGCTAACTGATCATCTGCAGAGGAATGGTCTATTTGAAGAGTTTCAGTCAGGTTTTAGAATTCATCATAGTACAGAAACAGCATTAGTGAAGGTTACAAATGATCGTCTTATGGCCTCAGACAGTGGACTCATCTCTGTGCTTGTTCTGTTAGACCTCAGTGCTGCTTTTGATACTGTTGACCATAAAATTTTATTACAGAGATTAGAGCATGCCATAGGTATTAAAGGCACTGCGCTGCGGTGGTTTGAATCATATTTATCTAATAGATTACAATTTGTTCATGTAAAGAGTACTGACGGGGTCTAGAAGGAGAGAGAGCATATTTCACCCATATTGGCCTCTCTTCAATGGCTTCCTGTTAATTCTAGAATAGAATTTAAAATTCTTCTTCCTACTTATAAGGTTTTGAATAATCAGGTCCCATCTTATCTTAGGGACCTCATAGTACCATATCACCCCAACAGAGCGCTTCGCTCTCAGACTGCAGGCTTTCTTTTAGTTCCTAGGGTTTTTAAGAGTAGAATGGGAGGCAGAGCCTTCAGCTTTCAGGCTCCTCTCCTGTGGAACCAGCTCCCAATTCGGATCAGGGAGACAGACACCCTCTCTACTTTTAAGATTAGGCTTAAAACTTTCCTTTTTACTAAAGCTTATAGTTAGGGCTGGATCAGGTGACCCTGAACCATCCCTTAGTTATGCTGCTATAGACTTAGACTACTGGGGGGTTTCCCATGATGCACTGAGTGTTTCTTTCTCTTTTTGCTCTGTATGCACCACTCTGCATTTAATCATTAGTGATTGATCTCTGCTCTCTTCCACAGCATGTCTTTTTCCTGATTCTCTCCCCTCAGCCCCAACCAGTCCCAGGAGAAGACTGCCCCTCCCTGAGCCTGGTTCTGCTGGAGGTTTCTTCCTGTTAAAGGGGAGTTTTTCCTTCCCACTGTCGCCAAGTGCTTGCTCACAGGGGGTCGTTTTGACCGTTGGGGTTTTTCTGTAATTATTGTAGGGCTTTTGCCTTAAAATATAAAGCGCCTTGGGGCAACTGTTTGTTGTGATTTGGCGCTATATAAATAAAATTGATTTGATTTGATTTATGTTGGTATTTTGTGCATGCTGAATAAACTTATTCATTCATTCAAGTCACAAATGCCACAAAGTATACATTCTTGGCCACTGATCACAAATGTGATGATTTGAGGCAGAGGCGTCAGGCGTCCTCAGGAACTGCTGCAACCTGTTACCACACGTTACGATTAATGGAACGTGTTGCTGGAGAATTATCAGAAACCATTTACGCACGGTCAAGAATAATGTTCCGCGTTGTTGCGCACTATCGCGCGTAACAGTGCATCGTTAAGTTCTGTACGTTGTGAATGAGGAGAATTGTCTCCACTCACACCCCCATATTCATCCCTCAGTTGCTGAACAATTCAGATCACTACAGTTTGCTCCTCAAAATCCACAGAAGAACAACTTTGTGACTGCATGCTTAGTTGGGCTCTGTGCCATAGAGTGATGTAGAGAGGAGGAGGACACGGAGAGAGCCAAATGTGTGGCTTCACACGGCTCTCGTCTCACTCGTTTTCCCAACCATCAGGCACATGCAGCAGGTGGAACACCCGCAGGAGCGCCCCGAGGAGCACTGGAACGACACTTTTAGCCGACTTGGTGTCACTGTCCTTCAGCATACTGCAGCAATGAAACTGAATGCAGTGCAGCAGGGATTAATTGTGCGCACATCATAGAAGCACACTGTCACGACGGTCAAGACGGATCAACACACTCAGTTGCGACCTCCACGACATGAGGCAAAATGAGGGTGGTGTGTGACATTCGTGGAAGATTTTTTTGACAGGCAAAAACATGCTCCACGAAAATCATGAATATCACGCACCAACACGCATTATTAAGAAACCTATTCAGATGTGTTAAGTCACGTTAAGAATGTCAGGAATGTAGCAAGAATTATGCAAATATGACATTTGTAATGCGACTTGCCTTTGTGTAAAAGCACCATTAAGCTCATTCTATGTCAAATGTTGGCACTTGCTGCATGGGTCAAAGTCAGACTCCTCCGCTGCAGCTGATGTCTCTTCCCGGTATGGTGCACCACTGCTTTCAAACAGGCATTACCCAATCAAATTTCCTCTACTTTTATATTGTAGTAACTAAGAATGTGCCGATCCACAATTTTTCACTTCCGATCCGATCCCTGAATTTGGATAACTGCCGATACCTACATTTTTCTGATCCAGTACTAGAGCTCTGTTTGCTTTATTATTATTATTATCATTATTCTTGATTTTATATGAGGATTTTCTTAAAAAGGAGACCTGAAAGTTGAGCTACAATTTGCCAGAAGGTGTATCCAAGATGAACGCCTAGATTTGATGGTTCGATGAAAGAATTAAGTAGTTTTATTTTTTTTAGACTTGTACAGCCTTATTTTTATAGACTTAAAGAGAAAAGACAGCACTCTCTCTCTCCCCGTCTGTCTCTCCTTCTCAATTTTTAATTTCAATGGCGCTTTACTGATATGGGAGACATATGTTTACATTGACAAAGCAAGTTTTAATGCAGCTTTATTGACATGGGAAACATGTTTACATTGTCAAAGCAAGTGTCAAGAGTAAAAATTAAGTTGTCTCTCTCTGTCTGTCTCTCTCCTTCTCAATTTTCAATTTCAATGCAGCTTTATTGACATGGGAAACATGTTTACATTGTCAAAGCAAGTGTTAAGAGTAAAAATTAAAAAATTAAGTTCTCTCTCTCCCCCTCTGTCTGTAAATTTCTAAATGTATCATCAGCGACGCAGGATTTTAATGGAGTTTTTTTTCCCCGCTTCAGTGGACAGAACCTCTGTTCAGCTGTCCTCATCAGATGCGATCTGAGCTGGCGTTTCACAGCCTCAGGACACTGAAGCAGCTAACATTTCCGCACACATTTTCAGTGACAATTCAGTTTATTTTCAGAAAATCCGTGCTTGACGAACAGACAATTTGAACCCGAGAGCCGGGCGGAAATTTGCCGCTACCCACAGCTACAACACTGCGGAAGAGAGCTCTCTCAAAGAGCTCAGCTTCAGAACCCCGCCCCACCCCACTCCTCCTCACGCTCGGCAGCAAACAAAGCAGAGAGCAAACAGCAGCACTTGAGACGATACACAGTAGCTCCTCACATATGAGAAAACATCACAGGATGGATCGGTATTTTCCGATACTTGAATTACATTGGTATCGGAAGCCGATCCCGATACTGGATCGGTCGCAACCTTAGTAGTAACAAGTAATGAAGATGGTTCAGGGAAATGTATGGTGTAAAAGTATACATTTTATTGAGGAAGTGTAGTGAGGTAAAAGTGAAAGTCGCCAGAAATGTAAATAACGAAGTAAAGTACAGATGTTTAACAGACGTTAAAATTCTACTTAAGTACAGTCACAAAGTATGTCTACTTTGTTACATTATAACAGTGCACTGTAAGGATGGTGCCTGGTTTCCTGCAAACATGATGCCTGGCATTCATGCCAAAGAGTTCAGTCTTTGTCTCATTAGACCAGAGAATTTTGTTTTTCATGGTCTGAGAATCCGTCATGTACCTTTTGGCAAACCACGTCGTGCTACAGACTGCAGCTCTTTGGTCTTGGCCATGGTGGACAGGTTGGAGTGTGATTGATTGAGTGTGTGCACAGGTATCTTTATAACAGGTAACAAGTTCAAACAGGTGCCATTAATATAGGTAAAGAGTACAGAGTAGGAGGACTTCTTAAAGAAAAATTAACAGGTCTGTGAGAGCCAGAACTGTTGCGGGTTGATAGGGGAGCAAATATTTATTTCATGCAATAAAATGCAAATTAATTATTTAAAAATGATCCAATGTGATTTTCTGGATTTATTTATTTTTTTTAGATTCTGTCTCGCACAGTTGAAGTGTACCTATGATAAAAATTTACAGCCCTCTCCATTCTTTGCAGGTGGAAAAACCTGCAAAATTGACAGTGGATCAAATACTTATTTCCTCCACTGTATGTCTGCACAGATTGCACATCTCAGACGCTGCAAAAAGTTTGTTCCCGGTGTTCTAAGTTTTTGTGCTGCCCTGATAAATTCTGCTACTCGCATCAGCTGGCAGCAGGACATGACAGAGATATTCTCCTGATCAAACAAATGCCCGACTAGACAAACAGTAAAATATTTTAGCTGAAACTTTTACTTTTACTCAAACCACAGTTTTGACACTAGTCAAGGCTGAGATGGCACAAAATTTCATTGAGGCGGCCGTCTCATAGTTAGCTTGGGAAGAAAAACCCTGCTAACACGTCAGTGACTTTTTCTTTAGGGAAGCTTTCATTTTTGTTACCAACCGTAATGTTGCATCGTGTCTGTCTTTCTCTGACTGTTATTTTATTTATTTATTTTTTTGGTGCTTGGCATGTGAGAAGGGGCTGTGTCTGTCTGCAGAGGTGCAGTGAGAACATCTGTGCTAAAAGGAGGAGGGAAAAACAGCAATACTGGTATAAATTCTGTTGCATTTGAGTATCAAATCTGATTTTAGTAAATTTTAGAATTGATTGGTGTTTGAGTTTTTCTTAATTTTTTTTTTTTTTTGACAACTCTAAAATGTGACAAGATGAGATGACATATCAATTTTGAACATAAATGCGTTGTGGCCATTCCCGCCCAATATGATGTAACATTGTGTACCACAACGTAAGAACTCAGGTCGCGTGCATCATGTTAAAACATTTGAAGGTGGAAACCTCAGTTTATTCTAGACAAAAAAAAATGTGTCAAAGGTGGAGTCAATCAGTCCAACTCACCGACTGTCCTTATCAGCGTACATCTCCATGTGACGAGGGTTGATGGTGGGATCTATGACCACCCATGAACCTCCTCTAAGCTCAGCCTGGGGAGGGATATAAACGAGTACCGGCTGCTTGTACTCTCTCAGTCCATCCACAATGTAGGCCCCGAACTTCAACACCTGGTCGTACATATCTGTGCAGGAGAATTCCACATCAAGGAGTGAAGCAGCTTAATCAGAGTGACCAAATAACACAGATATGAATGTACCTTTCATTCCTCCAGAAAAGCCCCTCCAATTAGCAAACACAATGAGAGGCAGACCCTCTCGGTTCAGATCTTTAATGGCCTGGGCTGTTTTGAAAGCAGAGTCTGGGAACCACACCTGTCCTGCCTGTTGGATGATCTAAACATATAAATCAGAACCTCAGCATCACTACTTCAGGATGACAAAACATGTAAATATGTGGTTTCTTTTTCACACTTTGTTAAATGGAATCATAAACACTTACTTTAGCCTCTGAGTCCAAATTGGCTGGATCAGCTGGGATTGACAGCTCTACTGATCTGGTTTCCACAGCAACTACTCCAGTGGGTATCCCACCCAGCCTGTACAAAAAAAGACCATGTAGCAGTGACTACATTTTATAAAGCAATAAACCATTTATGCTACACACACATTTACTTTTGTCATGATGTTACTGGACATAAATGAGAGTTACGTGGCTTGTTTGGGGTCTTACCTGGCTCGGCCAACCACCACACTCTGGGCCCATGGCTGCATGATTTCCATGAAAGAGCCATGATCAAAGAAACCGCTCTGCCAGGAACCCTTTGGAGCTTTATAAACAATGTGCAAAAAAAGAAACAACCAACCAACCAAAATAATAATAATAAAAAAATATATCACAAATTATTACCTTCTCAAAACTGCAATTACACCTCTGTACGTTGCCTGTAAATAAAATCCCTTTCAAGATTCTTTTCAATAATCTATGGTGGTTTTCCTTCCACAGTCAGAGGTTGTGCATATTTTCTCTACAGAATCTGTAATTGTGGCACACATCATGATTGATAACTTTATAAGGACCCTTGCTCAGCCCTTTTTAGTGCCTGTGCCTTCAGAGAAACCTGCCCAGCCTAAGAGGTTAACATTCAATTAAGCTTCCCCACTCATCACTAGTGAAGACATTGAATGGCTTCCCCCAATCTCTCTGCTGTCCCAAGCTATAATTACGTAAGTTGATACAGAACCTGATCAGTCCTGACTGCCAGTATAAAACACACAGCATCCATTCCAACGCAATCTGTATCATGCTTCAGAAGACATGATGTTAGGATTCACCATTTTTCTTTTAGAATCACATCTTTATAGAAATTATTTCAGCTTTTAACCATGGGTTTTTCTGAACATACTAAAATTTCCCACAAACATTTGTAGATTTGATTCTTTACAGCTGGACCAGGATACAGCAGCACCCCATAACAGAGTTACAATTACGTCAGCTATTCTGTACCCACAGCCCCATGAAGCTGATTTTAAAGCTAATAAGACATTATGCTAAGAGTACAACTTGTTACAAAATAATTAAGTTTAAAGATCTCTAAGATGATGAACTCACTCTGGCTGGGGCGTCCAGCTAACATCCAGCGAGGATCATAAGGAGTCTTCGTAGGCACAAACTCGACAAGTCGATCTATGGAGTCTTTAGCATCAAGAATGGGCACCGGGCTTGTCTTACACTGAAGACAATAAATAAAAACAAGCAGAAATTCTAACCATGAAATGTAAATTTTAAAAACCAACTCAAAGGGTAGTTTCTGGCTCAAAATAATAGTAGAAACCTAACCTTGGGCATGTAGGATAGCCACTGGAGAAGCGTGAAGACTCCCTCAAAGTCATCACAAACAGTACAGTGAGTAACACCATTGTTGTGCATTATCTGAATTCCACCAAGTTGGTTGTTTGATGTGTACACTTCTCTGCCCAGTACCTATGATGGAAACAAATGTGGAATTTCCATTTGAAAATCTGATGACAGTAATGTAAACACTGTTCTGCTAAACCTACATGATGCTGCAGACTTTAACCCTCTGGGGTCCGAGGGCATTTTTTGGACAGTTCACTCGCCTGGCATAAATGTGTTATTATTGCTGTTAAAAGCTCACCCTGTATCCCACAATCAAGTAGTATGTCTCTTTTTCTTCAGAACACGCTGTACTTTCTGAATATTTATGCTATAATGGTGTTTTATAAGTGTAATAAAAGTTTACAATCAGAAATAAGAAAGGAAAAAATAAAGGGGAAAATAATTTTCACACATATTTATTCAAAACACACAGCAAACTATAAAAAACAACTATTTTGACACTTTATAAAGGTAATTTGGGGTCTTGTAGAACAGAATGCACAAAATAAATGTTCTAACAATAAACACAAATGCACATTTTGAACAATATATACAAAATGGTCTATGTGTTTTGTTTGTCTTTATGCCACATCTCAAAGCAATTTCTGTCTGCTATTACACAAAGGCTTATAACACAAACTTTCTTTCCTGGAGTTTGACTCTTGGAATGTGTTCCTGCACTATAAACAACCTCTCTTCACAGTTTGAGGCCCTGTTAACATCCCCCCTTTCATTTATATGCGTAAATGGCACTTTACGAGTGAGAGAGGCTTATTCAACAATATTTGTCCAAGTAGTGAGTCATTTCTTCCAGTGACACTCTTTGTTAGACCATGTAAGGTTGTATGAGGCCTTCTTACATTGATCACCTTCATTCATATGTGCAACGCTGTGCTTTTATGCATGGAGCCAGCCGCCAGGGGGCTCTTCAAACAGTATTCACATGCCAGAGAGTAACACATTCTTTCTACAAACGGTCTTTGGGATACATGTGAGAGTGCTCTGCCCTATGATTGGATATTGAAAAACCATGTGACAGTGAACCAATTCCGACTGGACACTCACATTGTGCACGCCATCACACAGCTTCTATAAGTAGTACAAAGATGGTGGACAGCTGGCTCGAAAGTCCGCAGAGTTAACTTTTCAGCAAAAAAAAAAAAAAAAAGTAAGTTTCTATCTCATATCATTAAAAAGTTATTTATAATTTAGTAAAACCTGAACAGCCCCAGAGGGTTAATGTAGGGCTGCCAAGCTGTTAAAGGCCTTTATTCTTCTGTCTAATTGCAGAAAAAAACAACAACATCAATGTATAATGACAAAAAGTGTGTGTGTGTTGAGGAGGGGGCAAAAAGTCAACACATTTACAAATCTATAAAAAGAACTTTTGACATTTTTGGCCAAATTAATTCAGTATCACAACAGTTCATTTCCTAGCAATCAACTAATCATTTAAAGTGTACCATAAACTAAGCTTGGATAAGTTATGGCAAAGACTTAATGCAAAATTTTAGTCTAAAAAAAAAAATCTAAGCCCCATTAGTTTAATTTTGTTGTATACTAGAGCTGTGGACAAAAATAAATATTGCAGAGCATTATTATATTATTTTCATGATAGTAAATTCTTTCAGCTGCTTTTTTCACTTGGGGTCACCAGATCTGTATGCTGATTTTTAGCCAGATCCTCTTCCTGATTCAACTCTACATTCATGCAGGTGTGGAACCTGAACAAACAAAACAAGCACACTAACTACTTGGCTATTAATATTAAGATATTAATGTTAATATAGTATGGCATCTTCCTGAGCAACAGCATAATATAACAATGAGTAATTTGTAAGCCTTCCTTTTTTGACTAGTTTTGTTTATTTTACTTATTATGTCCAACAGAGGAAAAACTAATGTCTTTGTTATATTTAGTGTAGCTTTACCCTTTGAAGACCATCTCTATCATCTACATATGCCATGATTGAGAGTTAATTCACTGCTCATATTGTGTAAACTTGTGGGCTACGAACAGAAAGTGTGAACAGGTCTCTGGTCCAAGTGGATCAATATCCCACATACAGCCATAGACACACATCAATGCCTCAATACCAGTTATCAGCAGGTAGATCTCTCTATTCCAGAGGCTGCAGGCAGGTGGCAGCACATGTCAGCCTTTCAAGAGATTTTATTTATTCAATTATTTATTGTTTTTTTTTTTTCAAATGACTGGTTAATGTGTCTGATTTTCAGCCTTGAAGTTTACTTTACCCGCCAAGTGTGAAACAGGCTGTTATGTAAGGGTGACATGGATGTCACAGAAATATTCACGTTTTCTCTGCCTGTGCAAAAATGTGAAGCGGTAACACCTTAATGCCAAAGTCTTCATTTTAACAAGCAACTACAAATAAGTACAGAGGTCTCAACATGGTTCAATAAAAATCAGAGGGGGGAGCTCCATCCCTTCCCTCTGCTTTTCACCTGCACAGCCATCATTTACTTTCTTTATTACCATTAATGGTTATGTATCTGGCTACAAATCTGGAGCAGACTCGTAAAGCTGTCAGAAAATCCTGTGGCATTGAGAAATATTGCAGTCACCTTGACATACACAAAACCCCCTGGCCATCGGAGGCTTCATTATGATTCCATGGCAGAGAGGAAAGGACACAGGAGGAGGGGCATGACAGGGAGAAAAAGAGACCAAATGCATGGAAGCGATCACTGTGGTATTTGAGCAAGTAGTTACTATCCAGTTGCCATGAAAATATGAGTTTTCCCAACTGTTAATGAAAGAATTCCTGAATGGTGACCTCCTGCTCGCTGGTAAGCTTAAGTTAATAACCATGAACACGCACGACAAATTCAATTCAATTCAATATAAACACGGCTGATTTTCTGTAAAGAATATAATGGAATCCATCAACTATATGCTGCAGATACCTGTCAGTAAGCATTACTTTTGGTGTAGTCTCATAAACCGTGCTAAACCAAGGGGCCAGAGGAGGAATAAGTGAGTTTCCAGAAATGCTGCAAATAGCTACAACATCACTGGGCTTTTTGCATGATTCGCCATGTTGCTTTCTGTCATCAAATTTGGAATGAAGTCACCTTAACACAATGACAAGGAGAGAGGAAGAAAAAGAAAAACAAGAGGAGGTAGTGAAGCCTGCAGACATGAGCGGATGCACTGAAAACAATCTGCCTCAGCAAATGTTTTCATTTTGATTAAAAACAAATTATATAGGCGTCCTGCCCTGCAGCATCCAGCATGCCATTCTATTTTTATGCAAATAGAACTTCATGCTTTGCTTTCAATTATTCCATGATGAGTGGTCTGCAGGCCTGTGGCTGCGACTGAAAGGGAACCCCTGGTCAGGTGGAGGCCAGATCAATGAGTCAGAACAAACATGGAAATCACACGATGCTTTCCAAATTTCTTCAAGTCACCCTGTCCTCCTGATTCCTAGTTTCAAATTTGCACTATATTTTTTGTGTTAAAATAATGAAGCAAACTGAGCAAGAGAGATGCACACACTGCTCCTTTCCCTCCCTCTCATATTACCTAATAAAAGGCATAATTGGTTAATAGACATTTATCACTAAATCCTCATTAAAATGCAGACGCATAAGAAACAAATCACTTGTATCAGCAATGTGTATCTCTTGTAAAACCAAATAAGCACCAGACACACACACAGACAGCAATAATTTCACATCTCCACTTTAAACTAGAACACTAAAATGGTATCTCAAAGCAGTTTAAGGGGTACGCTAAACCTTGGTTTTACATTTCACCCTCTGTAAAAAACAAAACAAAAACATCTACTCAAATATTGATTCCTGTTCTTATTTTTTCCATTTCCTTTTCCAGCTTTTCTCAAGCAACAACTGTCATCTTTTCTCCATCTCTAGAAGTCACAATCAAAAGGCATACATGTCATTAGCTTGTTGAGTCAGTCTCACAAACCGAGAGGCCTGTTCGTTACTGAAATGAGGCTTCATCTTCCCATAGTGTTTTTTTTTTTATTTGGGTTACTTCCTCTTTCTTGCCAATGAGGACGGCACATCACAGCAAGCTGTATCTGGCTTCACTGTAGGTGTTAGTGAGGTACAGTACTACTAACACTGGCTCATGACACGCTTTGGCCTGGCAAAGGCAAAATCCAAACACTGTACAGCATTTTCAGATCAATCCCAGTCTGTCTTCAGTGTTTGGTCAGACTTGATCTACAGCCTGTCTTGAAGCTGGTTTAGTTCCACACATATGCCTTGTGAGCGGTGTTTTGCTGTATCTGTTAGCTGTTTAATCTGCGCAGTTAGATTGATCTAGTTACCTAGATAATGATTTGTTTCACAGTGTAATCTTAACTTGCCTTAACTAAAGCACTCCCTCTGCTGAATCACCTCTAAATTATTTACACATTATTCACTTTGTGTGTTTTTAGGAATCCGCTAGCTTAGCGCAGCTACTAGCTCTTAGCCGGTTTAGCATGGCGGCTTCTCCTGTCTCTCCTGCACTTTTCTGCTCTGGGTGTGAAATGTTTAGTTATTCCTCGGCCTCCTTTAGCAGTAATGGTACTTGTAATAAGTGTAGCTTATTCGTAGCTTTGGAGGCCAGGCTGAGCGAATTGGAGACTCGGCTCCGCACCGTGGAAAATTCTACAGCTAGCCAGGCCCCTGTAGTCGGTGGGGACCAAGGTAGCTTAGTCGCTGTTAGTTTCCCTCTGGCAGATCCTGAGCAGCCGGGAAAGCAGGCCGACTGGGTGACTGTGAGGAGGAAGCGTAGCCCTAAACAGAAGCCCCGTGTACACCGCCAACCCATCACATTTCTAACCGTTTTTCCCCACTCGGCGACACACCTGCCAAGGATCAAACTCTGGTTATTGGCGACTCTGTTTTGAGAAATGTCAATCAATTAATCAATTTTATTTATATAGCGCCAAATCACAACAAACAGTTGCCCCAAGGTGCTTTATATTGTAAGGCAAGGCCATACAATAATTACGTAAAAACCCCAATGGTCAAAACGATCCCCTGTGAGCAAGCACTTGGCGACAGTGGGAAGGAAAAACTCCCTTTTAACAGGAAGAAACCTCCAGCAGAACCAGGCTCAGGGAGGGGCAGTCTTCTGCTGGGACTGGTTGGGGCTGAGGGAGAGAACCAGGAAAAAGACATGCTGTGGAGGGGAGCAGAGATCAATCACTAATGATTAAATGCAGAGTGGTGCATACAGAGCAAAAAGAGAAGAACCCCCCAGCAGTCTAAGTCTATAGCAGCATAACTAAGGGATGGTTCAGGGTCACCTGATCCAGCCCTAACTATAAGCTTTAGCAAAAAGGAAGGTTTTAAGCCTAATCTTAAAAGTAGAGAGGGTGTCTGTCTCCCTGATCCGAATTGGGAGCTGGTTCCACAGGAGAGGAGCCTGAAAGCTGAAGGCTCTGCCTCCCATTCTACTCTTACAAACCCTAGGAACTACAAGTAAGCATGCAGTCTGAGAGCGAAGCGCTCTATTGGGGTGATATGGTACTATGAGGTCCCTAATATAAGAAGGGACCTGATTATTCAAAACCTTATAAGTAAGAAGAAGAATTTTAAATTCTATTCTAGAATTAACAGGAAGCCAATGAAGAGAGGCCAATATGGGTGAGATATGCTCTCTCCTAGTCCCCGTCAGTACTCTAGCTGCAGCATTTTGAATTAACTGAAGGCTTTTCAGGGAACTTTTAGGACAACCTGATAATAATGAATTACAATAGTCCAGCCTAGAGGAAATAAATGCATGAATTAGTTTTTCAGCATCACTCTGTGACAAGACCTTTCTAATTTTAGAGATATTGCGTAAATGCAAAAAAGCAGTCTTACATATTTGTTTAATATGCGCTTTGAATGACATATCCTGATCAAAAATGACTCCAAGATTTCTCACAGTATTACTAGAGGTCAGGGTAATGCCATCCAGAGTAAGGATCTGAGTTTAAAAGCAGGAAATTAGAGGTCATCCATGTCCTTATGTCTGTAAGACAATCCTGCAGTTTAGCTAATTGGTGTGTGTCCTCTGGCTTCATGGATAGATAAAGCTGGGTATCATCTGCGTAACAATGAAAATTTAAGCAATGCTGTCTAATAATACTGCCTAAGGGAAGCATGTATAAAGTGAATAAAATTGGTCCTAGCATAGAACCTTGTGGAACTCCATAATTAACCTTAGTCTGTGAAGAAGATTCCCCATTTACATGAACAAATTGTAATCTATTAGATAAATATGATTCAAACCACCGCAGTGCAGTGCCTTTAATACCTATGGCATGCTCTAATCTCTGTAATAAAATTTTATGGTCAACAGTATCAAAAGCAGCACTGAGGTCTAACAGAACAAGCACAGAGATGAGTCCACTGTCTGAGGCCATAAGAAGATCATTTGTAACCTTCACTAATGCTGTTTCTGTACTATGATGAATTCTAAAACCTGACTGAAACTCTTCAAATAGACCATTCCTCTGCAGATGATCAGTTAGCTGTTTTACAACTACCCTTTCAAGAATTTTTGAGAGAAAAGAAAGGTTGGAGATTGGCCTATAATTAGCTAAGATAGCTGGGTCAAGTGATGGCTTTTTAAGTAATGGTTTAATTACTGCCACCTTAAAAGCCTGTGGTACAGAGCCAACTAATAAAGATAGATTGATCATATTTAAGATCGAAGCATTAAATAATGGTAGGGCTTCCTTGAGCAGCCTGGTAGGAATGGGGTCTAATAGACATGTTGATGGTTTGGATGAAGTAACTAATGAAAATAACTCAGACAGAACAATCTGAGAGAAAGAGTCTAACCAATTACCGGCATCACTGAAAGCAGCCAAAGATAACGTCTTTGGGATGTGAAAGTTAGCGACACCAGCAACCATAGTCAATTGTCTTCCGGGGGCCAGAGCAGGCGGCATTGAAGGAAATTTGAAACTGCTGGCTAAGGCTAAGCGTAAATTTGGTAAGATTGTAATTCACGTCGGCAGTAATGACACCCGATTACGCAAATCGGAGGTCACTAAAATTAACATTGAATCGGTGTGTAACTTTGCAAAAACAATGTCGGACTCTGTAGTTTTCTCTGGGCCCCTCCCCAATCGGACCGGGAGTGACATGTTTAGCCGCATGTTCTCCTTGAATTGCTGGCTGTCTGAGTGGTGTCCAAAAAATTAGGTGGGCTTTATAGATAATTGGCAAAGCTTCTGGGGAAAACCTGGTCTTGCTAGGAGAGACGGCATCCATCCCACTTTGGATGGAGCAGCTCTCATTTCTAGAAATCTGGCCAATTTACTTAAATCCTCCAAACCGTGACTATCCAGGGTTGGGACCAGGAAGCAGAGTTGTAGTCTTACACACCTCTCTGCAGCTTCTCTCCCCCTGCCATCCCCTCATTACCCCATCCCCGTAGAGACGGTGCCTGCTCCCAGACCACCAATAACCAGCAAAAATCTATTTAAGCATAAAAATTCAAAAAGAAAAAATAATATAGCACCTTCAACTGCACCACAGACTAAAACAGTTAAATGTGGTCTATTAAACATTATGTCTCTCTCTTCTATGTCCCTGTTAGTAAATGATATAATAATTGATCAACATATTGATTTATTCTGCCTTACAGAAACCTGGTTACAGCAGGATGAATATGTTAGTTTAAATGAGTCAACACCCCCGAGTCACACTAACTGTCAGAATGCTCGTAGCACGGGCCGAGGCGGAGGATTAGCAGCAATCTTCCATTCCAGCTTATTAATTAATCAAAAACCCAGACAGAGCTTTAATTCATTTGAAAGCTTGACTCTTAGTCTTGTCCATCCAAATTGGAAGTCCCAAAAACCAGTTTTATTTGTTGTTATCTATCGTCCTCCTGGTCGTTACTGTGAGATTTTAACATCCACATAGATGCTGAGAATGACAGCCTCAACACTGCATTTAATCTATTATTAGACTCAATTGGCTTTGCTCAAAATGTAAATGAGTCCACCCACCACTTTAATCATATCTTAGATCTTGTTCTGACTTATGGTATGGAAATTGAAGACTTAACAGTATTCCCTGAAAACTCCATTCTATCTGATCATTTCTTAATAACATTTACATTTACTCTGATGGACTACCCAGCAGTGGGGAATAAGTTTCATTACACTAGAAGTCTTTCAGAAAGCGCTGTAACTAGGTTTAAGGATATGATTCCTTCTTTATGTTCTCTAATGCCATATACCAACACAGTGCAGAGTAGCTACCTAAACTCTGTAAGTGAGATAGAGTATCTTGTCAATAGTTTTACATCCTCATTGAAGACAACTTTGGATGCTGTAGCTCCTCTGAAAAGAGAGCTTTAAATCAGAAGTGCCTGACTCCGTGGTATAACTCACAAACTTGCAGCTTAAAGCAGATAACATGTAAGTTGGAGAGGAAATGGCGTCTCACTAATTTAGAAGATATTCACTTAGCCTGGAAAAAGAGTCTGTTGCTCTATAAAAAAAAGCCCTCCGTAAAGCTAGGACATCTTACTACTCATCACTAATTGAAGAAAATAAGAACAACCCCAGGTTTCTTTTCAGCACTGTAGCCAGGCTGACAAAGAGTCAGAGCTCTATTGAGCCGAGTATTCCTTTAACTTTAACTAGTAATGACTTCATGACTTTTTTTTGCTAATAAAAGTTTAACTATTAGAGAAAAAATTACTCATAACCATCCCAAAGACGTATCGTTATCTTTGGCTGCTTTCAGTGATGCCGGTATTTGGTTAGACTCTCTCTCTCAGATTGTTCTGTCTGAGTTATTTTCATTAGTTACTTCATCCAAACCATCAACATGTCTATTAGACCCCATTCCTACCAGGCTGCTCAAGGAAGCCCTACCATTATTTAATGCTTCGATCTTAAATATGATCAATCTATCTTTATTAGTTGGCTATGTACCACAGGCTTTTAAGGTGGCAGTAATTAAACCATTACTTAAAAAGCCATCACTTGACCCAGCTATCTTAGCTAATTATAGGCCAATCTCCAACCTTCCTTTTCTCTCAAAAATTCTTGAAAGGGTAGTTGTAAAACAGCTAACTGATCATCTGCAGAGGAATGGTCTATTTGAAGAGTTTCAGTCAGGTTTTAGAATTCATCATAGTACAGAAACAGCATTAGTGAAGGTTACAAATGATCTTCTTATGGCCTCAGACAGTGGACTCATCTCTGTGCTTGTTCTGTTAGACCTCAGTGCTGCTTTTGATACTGTTGACCATAAAACTTCATTACAGAGATTAGAGCATGCCATAGGTATTAAAGGCACTGCGCTGCGGTGGTTTGAATCATATTTATCTAATAGATTACAATTTGTTCATGTAAATGGGGAATCTTCTTCACAGATTAAGGTTAATTATGGAGTTCCACAAGGTTCTGTGCTAGGACCAATTTTATTCACTTTATACATGCTTCCCTTAGGCAGTATTATTAGACGGCATTGCTTAAATTTTCATTGTTACGCAGATGATACCCAGCTTTATCTATCCACGAAGCCAGAGGACACACACCAATTAGCTAAACTGCAGGATTGTCTTACAGACAAAGACATGGATGACCTCTAATTTCCTGCTTTTAAACTCAGATAAAACTGAAGTTATTGTACTTGGCCCCACAAATCTTAGAAACATGGTGTCTAACCAGATCCTTACTCTGGATGGCATTACCCTGACCTCTAGTAATACTGTGAGAAATCGGAGTCATTTTTGATCAGGATATGTCATTCAAAGCGCATATTAAACAAATATGTAGGACTGCTTTTTTGCATTTACGCAATATCTCTAAAATTAGAAAGGTCTTGTCTCAGAGTGATGCTGAAAAACTAATTCATGCATTTATTTCCTCTAGGCTGGACTATTGTAATTCATTATTATCAGGTTGTCCTAAAAGTTCCCTGAAAATACTTCAGTTAATTCAAAATGCTGCAGCTAGAGTACTAACGGGGACTAGAAGGAGAGAGCATATCTCACCCATATTGGCCTCTCTTCATTGGCTTCCTGTTAATTCTAGAATAGAATTTAAAATTCTTCTTCTTACTTATAAGGTTTTGAATAATCAGGTCCCATCTTATTTTAGGGACCTCATAGTACCATATCACCCCAATAGAGCGCTTCGCTCTCAGACTGCAGGCTTACTTGTAGTTCCTAGGGTTTGTAAGAGTAGAATGGGAGGCAGAGCCTTCAGCTTTCAGGCTCCTCTCCTGTGGAACCAGCTCCCAATTCGGATCAGGGAGAGAGACACCCTCTCTACTTTTAAGATTAGGCTTAAAACTTTCCTTTTTGCTAAAGCTTATAGTTAGGGCTGGATCAGGTGACCCTGAACCATCCCTTAGTTATGCTGCTATAGACTTAGACTGCTGGGGGGTTCCCATGATGCACTGAGTGTTTCTTTCTCTTTTTGCTCTGTATGCACCACTCTGCATTTAATCATTAGTGATTGATCTCTGCTCCCCTCCACAGCATGTCTTTTTCCTGGTTCTCTCCCTCAGCCCCAACCAGTCCCAGCAGAAGACTGCCCCTCCCTGAGCCTGGTTCTGCTGGAGGTTTCTTCCTGTTAAAAGGGAGTTTTTCCTTCCCACTGTCGCCAAGTGCTTGCTCACAGGGGGTCGTTTTGACCGTTGGGGTTTTTACGTAATTATTGTATGGCCTTGCCTTACAATATAAAGCGCCTTGGGGCAACTGTTTGTTGTGATTTGGCGCTATATAAATTAAATTGATTGATTGAGTGGAATTTTTTTTTTCTGAAAAGTAAAGCCACACTTTTGACTGTTCACTGCAGTCCATCTTTCACACTTTTGCAACATTAGCATGCACGTTAGCTTGGATCAAAACACATATATTGCCTTGTCGATACATTACGTTATCACATACGTATGTCCTCAGAGAGTGCTACAAAATAACCAGAGCTCCCATAAGCAGAACTGAAACTTTAACAGCCCAGTTTACGCACCATATCCAGTGCTGTCCGGCACACAAACTGTGGTAACAACCACAGAATAACTGGCATTGAGGTAAAAACTACTGGTGGCCTTAGGCATGCAATAAACCATGAAATCTGATTTTAAACATTCTTTCACATGCAGAACTAAATTTGAAACAATAATTCTGAGCGGCCTGTTAGCTATTAACGCTACACAACCAAAATATATATTCATAGATAACATTACCTTATTGAGTGCTCCAGCTCCAGTAAGGATGATGTGAGAGTTGTCCACTTGAATAGTTCTCTGTCCAAGCCTCACTAAGTAAGCCCCAATGCCTATGGCTCGGCAGGTGACCTATAAGATGAGACCAATCCTGTTATGGCTCCAAAATAAATATAAAATACTGAACGATCATACAGGCAGTAAGACTCATGGCTATGAAGGACATTTTTTTGGTGTAACCACTTCAATCTTACCAAGTTCATGGTGATGATCTCTTCATAAGCCAGTGATGACTCTCCTGCAATCATTCCAGAGCCTCTGAGATTTTCGACACCTAGCCCTTCTTCCTTCCCTATGATGTCAGTGATCTTGTATCTGCATAGCAACACAATCAATCAATCTGACCAATGACCTACCAATAAGGTTAGCTTCTACTGCGACCACTTTCATAGCACACAAACACAAGTGCTGTTCATCACATATTTGTCATGTCATGTGTGCTGTCACAATTAGTCCATGTTTGTTTCAAGCATTCTCTGTGCACATCCTCGAAAATTAACTTGAAAATTACAATCCCTGCATCAATCACATGGGCAGTGTAATTTCTGGGAGATTAAAACCACGAGACCAGCACAAGAAAGTGGGGAGAAAAAAGAAAAAGTAAATGCTTCACTTAACCAACAACAACAACAAAAAAAGCAAAAAGCACTCCACTCCTAAAAGCAAACATTTGTTTAGAAATATTTCACTAGGCAGCTTTACTATTACACATATACCAGTAAATCTGCAATAACATTACCAAATAAGACAGTGCTTGAAATATGGTGTATAAATGATTACTTTTAAGAATAAAAGCAAGAAAATATCTATCTTCTATCTACAATAATATCTTCTATCTTCCTATCTCCTTTTCAATCCCAATCATGTTTATGTGTATGCGTGTGTATATATATATATATATATATATATATATATATATATATATATATATATATACACACACACACACACAGTAGTGTTCAGAATAATAGTAGTGCTATGTGACTAAAAAGAGTAATCCAGGTTTTGAGTATATTTCTTATTGTTACATGGGAAACAAGGTACCAGTAGATTCTCACAAATCCAACAAGACCAAGCATTCATGATATGCACACTCTTAAGGCTATGAAATTGGGCTATTAGTAAAAAAAAAAGTAGAAAAGGGGGTGTTCACAATAATAGTAGCATCTGCTGTTGACACTACAAACTCAAAACTATTATGTTCAAACTGCTTTTTTTAGCAATCCTGTGAATCACTAAACTAGTATTTAGTTGTGTAACCACAGTTTTTCATGATTTCTTCACATCTGCGAGGCATTAATTTTGTTGGTTTGGAACCAAGATTTTGCTCGTTTACTAGTGTGCTTGGGGTCATTGTCTTGTTGAAACACCCATTTCAAGGACATGTCCTCTTCAGCATAAGGCAACATGACCTCTTCAAGTATTTTGACATATCCAAACTGATCCATGATACCTGGTATGCAATATATAGGCCCAACACCATAGTAGGAGAAACATGCCCATATCATGATGCTTGCACCACCATGCTTCACTGTCTTCACTGTGAACTGTGGCTTGAATTCAGAGTTTGGGGGTCGTCTCACAAACTGTCTGCAGCCCTTGGACCCAAAAAGAACAATTTTACTCTCATCAGTCCACGAAATATTCCTCCATTTCTCTTTAGGCCAGTTGATGTGTTCTTTGGCAAATTGTAACCTCTTCTGCTCATCCTTTATTTAACAGAGGGACTTTGCGGGGGATTCTTCCAAATAAATTAGCTTCACACAGGCGTCTTCTAACTGTCACAGCACTTACAGGTAACTCCAGACTGTCTTTGATCGACCTGGAGCTGATCAATGGGTGAGCCTTTGCCATTCTGGTTATTCTGCTATCCATTTTGATGGTTGTTTTCCGTTTTCTTCCACGTGTCTCTGTTTTTTTTTTTTTTTTTGTCCATTTTAAAGCATTGGAGATCATTGTAGATGAACAGCCTATAGTTTTTTGCACCTGCGTATAAGTTTTCCCCTCTCCAGTCAACTTTTTAATCAAACTACGCTGTTCTTCTGACCAATGTCTTGAATGTCCCATTTTCCTCAGGCTTTCAAAGAGAAAAGCATGTTCAACAGGTGCTGGCTTCATCCTTAAATAGGGGACACCTGATTCACACCTGTTTGTTCCACAAAACTGACGAACTCACTGACTGAATGCCACACTACTATTATTGCGAACACCTTTTCTACTTTTTTTTTTTTTTTACTAATAGCCCAAATTCATAGCCTTAAGAGTGTGCATATCATGAATGCTTGGTCTTGTTGGATTTGTGAGAATCTACTGAATCTACTGGTACCTTGTTTCCCATGTAACAACAAGAAATATACTCAAAACCTGGATTAATCTTTTTAGTTACATAGCACTACTATTATTCTGAACACTACTGTATATATATATATATATATATATATATATATTCTATTTCTACCTCATTTCTTATGTCTTGTACTGTTACAAGTATTATTATTATTGCTTATCCTTGCACACGCTGTTTGATGAACAGTTTCCTCTACTTGTACCCACCTTGTGTGTTTTTTAAGAGCTGACGTAACATGTGAAATTTCTCCTCTGTGAGATCAATAAAGTTTATCTTCATCTCTTTTTATTAACTGACATTAACGGCAAGTGTGTTTTTGCTAGATGACCGTGAAACTGGGGTATGCCTCTCTGTTTGGAGGCTACAACAATTTTTCATGAATAAAGATTTATTTTACAGGTCTACTTCTTCACTTCAAAAGGTTATTTATACTAAGCTTGTGTTAAAAAAAAGACATACCTTGATTGTCCTTCATCCTCAACATGTTCACAATGTACAGAGTTAAGGGCTGAAACCTTCTTGTAATCCTGAGGTGTAAGGTAAAGATACTTGAATCCCTGCAGGAGAATTACCACAATAAGTTAGGAAACAGAAACAGTCCATTTGAAAGTTTTGATATAAAATGTGGCTTTTCATTAGTAGGCTACCAAGAAAGTGTGCTCCTCTACTGCTGCCTGACAGAGTCACATTATTTGGTGGAGGTCAAGCGAAATAGCATTTTTATATATATAGTGAGACTCTGCTGGCTGACCTTATATGGGTCACTGGGATCTTGCCATGCCACATGGAACATGTGTCTGATTTCCTCTGCTAGACCAATGCGGGCACCGCTGTTGGCTGCAATGTAGACTCGAGGAATGCCACTCTCTCGTGCCATTTCTGAAGCTCTCAGGAACAGCATATCCTCCTGGGGTCCAAATGAGCCTATCTTATGTGTGATGTCATTGCTTATTACAATGATCTCTCGACCAGCTGGATATTCTGGAGTATGCAGAGTCATCCGCCAAGCCACAATTCCAATCTGTGCAGGATAAAGACAGTTTAACATCACAAATATGGGAATGTACTGAAAGGAGAAAAGAAAAAGAAAAAAAACAAAACAACACTGAACCATATTCAGTGTATAACGTAGAACATATTCTGTGAAGAGACATGAAGTCAAAGATGATATATGTAGCTTTATATGGTACAGTACTGTGCAAATGTTTTAGACAATTTTGCAAAGGTGTGAGAATTTCTTTCTTGATTCAAAGATCCATTAAATAGCAGAAGTGAAGATTTATGTACTAATGCCGTGACAGACCATAGAAAAGACATAATTATGTTGTGGGAGGAGGGTGGGGGTTACAGAAAACTGGGGATGTGGGACACTGAGATGCAATAATCATTGGCTGATGAACTGTAATCCAGTTGAATAGTGAGGTTCCTATAAATTCACACCCTTAAAAATGTAGGTACCCAAGTGCTGATAAATAGCTAAAATTTATAAAAAATGAAAAAAGCCAGTAAAATGTGACCCTAATAAAAAAAAAAGTAACCTAGTTTCTATTTAAATAAATTACTAATTCTGAATTTAAAAATGGCAAATTATGTCATATATATATATATATATATATATATATATATATATATAATCAAGTGATATATTATTTTGATGATTTACGGTTTCCACAATAGAGTAAGTTGCGCACGGTCGCTCACAAAAAGTACTTCTAGTGTCCACACTGATATTAGCGTGGCTCACAGAGACAGCAGAGAGAGGAGATGGCAAATGGGAATGGTACTGAGATGATTCACCAAAGAATAATACAAATGTATGAAAATGGTCAAAATAAATGGAATTGCAAGCGATAGTTATCTACAACCCCTGGCAAAAATTATGGAATCACCGGCCTCGGAGGATGTTCATTCAGTTGTTTAATTTTGTAGAAAAAAAGCAGATCACAGACATGAGACAAAACTAAAGTCATTTCAAATGGCAACTTTCTGGTTTTAAGAAACACTATAAGAAATCAAGAAAAAAATATTATGGCAGTCAGTAACGGTTACTTTTTAGACCAAGCAGAGAAAAAAATATGGAATCACTCAATTTTGAGGAAAAAAATTATGGAATCACCCTGTAAATTTTCATCCTCAAAACTAACACCTGCATCAAATCAGATCTGCTTGTTGACACTGACCCTGTGCCATGACATTGACCCTACGTGTCTTCTTGCAAGGAATGTTTTTGCAGTTTTTGCTCTATGGCAAGATGCATTATCATCTTGAAAAATGATTTCATCATCCCCAAACATCCTTTCAATTGTCCAAAATATAAACGTAAACTTGTGCATTTATTGATGATGTAATGACAGCCATCTCCCCAGTGCCTTTACCTGACATGCAGCCCCATATCATCAATGACTGTGGAAATTTACATGTTCTCTTCAGGCAGTCATCTTTATAAATCTCATTGGAACGGCACCAAACAAAAGTTCCAGCATCATCACCTTGCCCAATGCAGATTCGAGATTCATCACTGAATATGACTTTCATCCAGTCATCCACAGTCCACGATTGCTTTTCCTTAGCCCACTGTAACCTTGTTTTTTTTCTGTTTAGGTGTTAATGATGGCTTTCGTTTAGCTTTTCTGTATGTAAATCCCATTTCCATTAGGCGGTTTCTTACAGTACGGTCACAGACGTTGACTCCAGTTTCCTCCCATTCGTTCCTCATTTGTTTTGTTGTGCATTTTTCGATTTTTGAGACATATTGCTTTAAGTTTTCTGTCTTGACGCTTTGATGTCTTCCTTGGTCTACCAGTATGTTTGCCTTTAACAACCTTCTCATGTTGTTTGTATTTGGTCCAGAGTTTAGACACAGCTGTGAACAACCAACATCTTTTGCAGCATTGCATGATGATTTACTCTCTTTTAAGAGTTTGATAATCCTCTCCTTTGTTTCAATTGACATATCTCGTGTTGGAGCCATGATTCATGTTAGTCCACTTGGTGCAACAGCTCTCCCAGGTGTGTTCACTCCTTTTTAGATGCAGACTAACGAGCAGATCTGATATGATGCAGGTGTTAGTTTTGGGGATGAAAATTTACAGGGTGATTCCATAATTTATTCCTCAGAATTGAGTGATTCCATATTTTTTTCCTCTGCTTGGTCTAAAAAAGTAACCATTACTGACTGCCACAATCTTTTTTCTTGATTTCTTATAGTGTTTCTTAAAGCCAGAAAGTTGCCATTTGAAATGACTTTAGTTTTGTGTCATGTTTGTGATCTGCTTTTTTTCTACAAAATTAAACAACTGAATGAACATCCTCCGAGGCCGGTGATTCCATAATTTTTGCCAGGGGTTGTACATTTTCTGTACACAGTAAAACACTGAGCAATGCAATATATCCTCCACATCCAGATTTCCACCATCAACAAATTCCCATGATGTGCTGCGGCTCTTGGCCTATCTCTACCAACCAATAGGTGTCACATCGCATTGTGAAACTGGTCAATTGAGTAACCATCAGCAACAGTCTTTATGCTGTCATGTACCCACTGGTAATCCTTTAAAAAAACACACACCCTTTTTTAACATGAAAATGTGTTGAATGGATAGTTGTTAGCTTGCTTTTTGTAGGAATACATCTATTTGGGCATATCTAATTTAATTTCTACTGAATCACTGATGAAACACTCACACTTAGGGAATAACCCTGTTGTGTCTGATGATTTGCAGACGTTCATGCTGGATTTTACGGTCGCAAATTGAGTCTTACCAGCGACGCGTGGGAGTCTGACTGTTTAATTAATTTTTACCCTCAATGCATATCAAATAATGCATGTAGACAGCAAATGAGACAGCAAATTATTAAACAAACCCTCAACAATATAAGAATAACAGACATGTACAGAGAAAGGAAAATTACAAATTCTGATACAGGAGGTCCATAAACAATGACACCTGTCTGTAGTGTGTTTGAAATCATGCAAAAACCCATAAAATAACTAACTAAATAAATAAAATCTGACCTCGTTGCCACCTGGAAGTCTGTTCATCTGCACCAGCTGACCTTGGGGGTCAAGAACCAACTCTGTGAAGGTGAGCAGCTCAGAAGGAAGAGGACATTTGGGCAAGTGAGCGTAGGAGCTCATAGAGTGCCACAGCTTCTTCAGAGCCTGATAAAAGAAACAATTGTCAGTATGAAATTATTCCAACAAAATACAGTGCATTCGGGAAAATATTGATAGTGCTTCTCTTTTTCCACATTTTATGTTACAGCCTTATTCCAAAATGGAGAAAATTCATTTTTCCATCAAAATTCTACTCACAACTGATGACAACATGAAAAAACATTTTTGAAAATTGTGCAAGATTTATTAAAAAAAAAAAAAAAAAAAAACTAAGAACAGAATAGATATTTATTGTCATTGCACTTCTGCAATGAAATTCTGGTGGCACTTTCCAAATAGGCATACACAAAAAACAACACAAGAGCAGGTTAAAAAACAAAAAATGAACAGCTTCACAGGACAGCAGGATCTGGTGCTTAATAAATTATTAAAGTGCTTAATGCTTAGTGAGGAAAGACAGATTTAGATGGGATAGTCTTAGATAACCTTTGCCCAATACTTTGTTCATGTACCTTTGGCAGAAATTACTCAGGTCTTCTTGAATATGATGTCCCAAGGTTGGTGCGCCCATCTTTGGGCAGTTTTGCCCATTCATCTCTGCAGGACCTCTCAAGATCCATCAGGTTGGATGGAGAGCGTCAGTGTACAGACATTTTCAGATCTCTCCAGAGATGTTCAATACGATTCAGGTCTGGGCTCTGGCTGGACCACTCAAGGACATTCACAGAGTTGTCCTGAAGCCACTCCTTTGATAGCTTGACTGTGTGCTTAGGGTCATTGTCCTGCTAAAAGATGAATTGTCACCCCAGTCCGAAGTCAAGAGCGCTCTGGAGCAGGTTTTCATCCAGGATGTCTCTGTCCATTGCTGCATTCATCTTTCCCTCAAGCCTAACCAGTCAACCAGTTCCTGCCGCTGAAAAACATCCCCACTGCCATGTGTCTTTTTACTTAAGAGTGGCTTTCATCTGGCCACTCTACCATACAGACCTAATTGGTGGATTGCTGCAGAGATGGCTGTCCTTTTGGAAGGTTCTCCTCTCTCCACAGAGGAATGCTGGAGCTCTGACAGTGTGACCATTGGGTTCTTGGTCACCTCCCTGACTAAGGCCCTTCTCCCCCGATTGATGTTTAGACCAGGGCCAGCTCTAGGAATAGTCCTGGTGGATCTAAACTTCTTCCATTTACAGATAATGGAGGCCATTGTGCTCATTGGGACCTTCAAAGAAACAGAAATTTTCTGTCCTTCCTCAGATTTGTGTCTTGAGACAATCCTGTCTCAGAGGTCTACAGACAATTCCTTTGACTTCATGCTTGGTTTGTGCTCTCACATGCACAGTCAACTGTGGGACCTTATACAACCCCAATTCCAATGAAGTTGGGACATTGTATAAAATGTAAATAAAAACAGAATACAATGATTTGCAAATCCTCTTCAACCAATATTCAAATGCTCAAAGAAAACCTAATTGGAAACAAGTTTGTGTCATGATTGGGTACAAAAGGAGCATCCTCAAAAGGCTCAGCCATTCACAAGCAAAGATGGGGTGAGGACCACCACTTTGTGAACTGCATGAAAAAAAAAAAAAAAAAAAAATCATCCAACAGTTTAAGAACAATGTTTCTCAACATTCAATTGCAAAGAATTTAGGTATTCCATCATTTACAGTCCATAATATAATCAGAAGATTCAGAGAATCTGGAGAACTTTCTACACATAAGCGTCAAGGTCGAAAACCAACACTGAATACCGCGTGGGCTCAGGAACACTTCAGAAAACCATTGTCAGTTAACACAGTTCGTTGCGACATCTACAAGCGCAAGTTAAAACTCTACCATGCAAAGCGAAAGCCATACACCAACAACATCCAGAAACGCCGCTGCCTTCTCTGGGCCTGAGGTCATTTGAAATGGACAGACGCAAAATGGAAAAGTGTGCTGTGGTCTGACGAGTCCACATTTCAAATAGTTTTTGGAAATCATGGACATTGTGTCCTCCTGACAAAAGAGGAAAAAAACATCCAGATTGTTACCAGCGCAAAGTTCAAAAGCCAGCATCTGTGATGGTATGGGGGTGTGTTAGTGCCCATGTCATGGGCAATTTACACATATGTGATGGCACCAACAATTCTGAAAGGGCACCAACAATTCTGAAAGGTACATCCAGGTTTTGGAGCAACACATCCTGCCATCCAAGCAACGTCTTTTTATTTCAGCAAGACAATGCCAAGCCACAGTCCGCCCGTGTTACAACAGCGTGGCTTCGTAGTAGAAGAGTGCAGGTACTAGACTGGCCTGCCTGCAGTCCAGACTTGTCACCAATTGGAAATGTGTGGCATAAACATACCACTGTCCCAGCTTTTCTGAAAGGTGCTGCAGGCATCCAGTGCAAAATGAGCAAATATCTGCACAAAAACAATAAAGTATATCAGTTTGAAAATTAACTATCTTGTCTTTGTGGTGTATTCAATTGAATATAGGTTGAACAGAATTTGCAAATCACTGTTTTTATTTATATTTTTCACAACGTCCCAACTTCAATGGAATTGGGGTTGTATGTAGAGAGTTGTGTGCCTTTCCAAATCATGCCCAATCAACTGAATTTACCTCAGGTGGACTCCTATGGGGGATTTTCACATTGTCGCTAGACAGCGCCTACGTGCATGCGTGATGCTGTTACAACTCTGTCCATTTAGGGAGACGCGGTTTCGTTCAACAACAAGAACTGCCAAGAAATTTTCTCGTGTGTGGCTGGAGTTGTGCAGCGGTAGGAATAGCCTTTTGAATGCTTGAATAATGATGTCAATCGCGCAAAGAAACCAAATAACAGTGAAAACATGTTCATTGCACCCAAAATGTTGCTATTTTGGTCATTGAACTTTCCTAGCAACGAAGCCCCGGTCACACGACACTAACGAAGGACACTGAAGTCAAAACGAAACAATAAATCTGCATGTTCGCATGCCGTCTGTGGCTGGAGAGACTGTGTGCACATACAAACGGCTGTGTGCATGTTCACATGCCATCTCAGGCTGGAGAGGCTGTGCGCACACACACAAACGGCCGTACACCACAGACGGCTGGGCGCACATTCACATGCCGTCTCTGGCTGGAGAGGATCTTTAGTTATTGATTCGTTCAGATATTGTCAATGTTCGTGCAAGACGTCGGACTTGGGAGGTTGGATAAAGTTTGACGACAGTCAAACAGAATGCTGACGGTACGGGAACTACGCAAACGATGAGAAACTGTCAAGACAAAGCAAAACAGATTACAGACGGAATCAACAGTTTGAAAATTCTGACAACGGGCCAGCTGCAGGAACGAAGCTGGATGACGGTTAAATGACGTCTCTGAAAGTCAATGCAAGTCTAGATTTCTTGTTTCGTTTTGGCTTCAGTGTTCTTTGTTACTGCCATGTGACCGGGGCATTACATCGATCTTCACACCACTGCTCACTCCTTCGCATTCCTTGTGGGTTAACAACAACGACAACAAAATTAGTTACCGGTACGGCGTGGAATTCACCTCCAGTGGCCATTTCACTGCCTGGAAATCTGACAGTTGAGCTGGTGTTTCTAATGACACCAAACACGCGAGTGAGAGACTCACTAACCAGAAGTCTCGGCTTCAAGTTGGCAGTGCAATTTGAAAATTGTCCATTAAGGTGTAGAAACATCACAAGGATGATCAGTGGAAATGGGATGCACCTGACTTCAATTTTGAGCTTCATGGCAAAGGCTGTGAATACTTACGTACATGTGATTTCTTAGTTTTTTGTTTTTAATAAATATACCAAAAAAAAAAAACACCCACTTTGTTCACATTGTCATTATGGAGTATTACGTGTAGAATTTTGAGGGAAAAAATTTATTTCATCCATTTTGGAATAAGGCTGTAGCCATGAATAATTTCCAGATGCACTGTAATTGGGACAATTATGTTTTTTAATGCAGTAACTGAAGTCTACATCTAAGGGAACAGCTGTACCTGTCTGAACATTTCTGGGAAATCATAGACATAAGTGGTGCCCAAAGATTGTGCCTGGAAGCGTTTAGACTGCAGCAGGTCCTTGGTGACATAAGGGGTGTTGATGAGCATGCCATGTAAGGGACCCTGCTTGTCACCATAAGCTTGGAACATGATCTGGAAAAGGAAAGATGACCATAAAGTTACTTTAATGTTAAAGTATGGCATTGAGATCCACGTAGGTAATGTTACAAATGTTGAAAATGGTAATAACAATGAAACTCAACCATAAACTGAAAAACCATGAAAAATATAAAGCATGTATAATTACTGCTTTACTCTTTAGTTAAGTGCAAGTATCTACCAAAGCACAATTTAGACATGACAGAACAAACTATGCATGGCTGTTCCAGCTAGGGCATCAAAAACCATCTGGGTCAAAGTGGGCCAAAGGTTCTAAATGTTAAAATGGACATGTTATAAATGGAAGCTTTTGCTCATTGATATTTTGATTAATTATGTTCATGACACATTAAGAAGAGTCACCAGTATGCCGCCAAGTCCCAAAAACCATAACACCACACTGTCCAGAACTCGTTTTTCACAGGTTTAAATATTAGCCACGTTTCACTTAGTTAAGCTTGTTTACATTTAACTGATAGGGTTAAGAGAAAAAAATAATCATTCTTGGATTATCACAATATGCATGGGGTTAACTGCAGGGGTGGGAATGTGGTTGCTGGCCACTGGTAACAATTGCTTTTCATGTTTCTGTGTTTTTACTTTTACTGGAGTCATTTGTGATCCAGAAATGTCCTTTTAATTTCAGTACATTTGCATTACGGCTTCCTTACAGCCACTGTGTCGTTACAGCGCACTGTCTGGGGACACAGTGAGGAGCAGACGCAGGTGCTGCGCGCCGTGATGAAACAGAAAAAAACACCTGTTTTTGGACTATATGCCAGACACCACAGAACAAGTAGCACATAGAATGCAATTTTAAACAACAAACAAAACAGTTAAAGAAAACCTCTACTTTTACCTTCACCAGACATCATCACGTTAAAAGCTGATCACTTCTGTTTCATAAAGGGATAGAAAACCATTTAAATAACTTCTTTTCTGAGTATCAGGGCCGTCATTTAAAGCTGATCACCTAATAGTCTCCACAACTATTTCCACTGCATTGTGCTGGAGTGCATGTGTGCACAGTTCGTCCTGCTGAAAATTACAAGGAAAATACATGTGCACATGCCATGATTTCTGCAGCTGAATGTGTCAGCAAATCAGCAGTGTCACAAAGTTACACCATTAACACAGCTCTCTTTACTGTTTTAGTTATTCTAACAAGAACAAGTGCATCAGTGCAGCACAGCCAATGTGCACCTGCCTGCGTATCGGGAGACCAATTGGGCTGGTTGTTATCTCTGGAAACTGCATGATGTGGATAAGTGTGCACGATTCCCTGATGGATGGAGGTGATGCAAGATGGATGACTTGAACTTACCAGTCAGCTGTGAGAAACATTACTAACAGACTTGTCCACCAGCCTAAGGCCAAATCAGACACCATACTGGAAATCTACACAAACTCTAACAATCCCAAGTTATTGTATTCAGTAGGGATGGGATGACTAATGAAAATCATTCATTGACCAGTCAGGTACCATTAGTCATCGACGAGTCAACTAATTGGCACTAAATTTGACACTGAATGAATTAAGCCACTTTTGAATCTTCATGGTGAAACTCAAATGTGACATTTATTTTAACAAATATAAGCACAAAATCATAAATACAAAAAAATAGCATTGGCATGAAGGCAATACCTGCATTCATTTACTAGGCACAGTCTACCCGTTTAAGCTGACTAATTCACCTACTAAGGTTCACACACTTTCTTCACTGAGTGAAGAGAGTGGAGGCAGCTCCAGCAGGTCTGTTCTTTTAAGGGTTAAATGAACTTAATAACTGACTTTCGACTAGTCGACTAATAAAAAATAGTCGACTAGTTGGATGTTAGTTTGTCATCGTCGTCGACTATTACGACTAATCATCCCATCCCTAGTATTCAGTCTTTAAAATGCAAAAAAAAAAAAAAATGTCAGACAATATTCAGCACAGTGTAACTGGCTGTTAATTTGCATTCTGGGAGTTGCAATTTCGAGGATGAAGCTGAAACCCTTGGACTGGATGCAACAGATGACATGGAAAATGTATGAGTGCCCCACCTGTCTGTCTTGGGGCCCCACCTGTCCCGTTCGGGAATCGGTGACCTCCTTGTACAGGCTGATGTCCAGATAGTAGCCTGACTCATTTGTAAGGAAAAGACGGATTGGGATCTGCTTTCCTGTTGGAGTCAGGCGGATGTTAATTTTCAGCTCAGCCTGCAGCACCCGCAGTTTCCATAGACGGCTTCCGTAACGCATCACCATGGAGCGCACAGACTCCTCAATCTAAATGCAAGTTGATTGAAAACGTTAGTGACATTATTGTGTTGTAACGGTGTAACAGGTGGTGTGTTAATATTTTACAAACCTTTGATGGATCCATGATCACTGTTGGGACAAAATTGAGGAAGATGTGATTACAGTCTGTCCTTACAGTTGTGTTATTGAAGGCCACCTCCAGCTCATCCATGGCTTCCAGAAGCAAACGCTCTGCTTCATTGTGAAGGTACTCAAATGATGCCTCCTAGTGAAGGGCCAACATAAAAACATTTTATTTATATACTGTATGTTATAGGCAAAATGTTGAACAAATGGTCAAACGAATAAGAAGGAAAAATAACTACAAAAACAAAGACAAGGAAATACAAAAACCAAAAGTAATTCAAACTAAGGACACCATCTTCCACCTGGCACACAGGAGCGTAATTTAAGATTATTGCTAATTTCCACCCGATGCCGTTGTTGAGTACAATTCCTCTCATGTGCGTGCCTATGGATGTGTTAGTCTCAAAATTAGGTATGGTCAGGTGCAAAGCAGGTGCACTGATAGTTTGGCAGCAGAACATGTTTGCTCCAACTACCCCAAAAGCCTCGTTTAAAAATCAAGCATTGTGCATTTGTGCACAATATTCAGCCACACCTTACATAAATTAGTTTAAGAAGCATGTACACGCTGCTTGCTGGTGACTACCATATGTTCTGGACTACGAGTTGCAGGTTTATTTATTTATTTATTTATTTTTTGCTAGTTTGAGAGGTGCTTCAAATTATACTCCGAAGCAATTTGTCAAATAATAAATAAACAAACAGAGCTGTAACTGTACATTTTCAGAACAGTGGAAACAAGTAACAACATTAAAGGCTATAGCAAACATAAGCCTATGTTTGTTAGGCTCAGGTGTGACTGAATACAGAATAGTATTTCCATATAGTTCCAATTTTTATTTATTTATTTTTTTGTGAAATATATCTTTCAAAAATAGATGTGACTTATGGTCTGTTGTGACTTGTATTCCCCCCCCTTTTCACGATGTATTTTTTCACAAATGTGACAATCTAATGTGATTTGTAGTCTGGAAAACACAGTATATACATATACCAACAATCATGTCCCATATTGTTGCTGGCATAAAATGTCACCTGTGCATTACAACCCCTGGCAAAAATTATGGAATCACCGGCCTCGGAGGATGTTCATTCTGTTGTTTAATTTTGTGGAAAAAAAGCAGATCACAGACATGACACAAAACTAAAGTCATTTCAAATGGCAACTTTCTGGCTTTAAGAAACACTATAAGAAATCAAGAAAAAAAGATTGTGGCAGTCAGTAACGGTTACTTTTTTAGACCAAGCAGAGGAAAAAAATATGGACTCACTCAATTCTGAGGAATAAATTATGGACTCACCCTGTAAATTTCCATCCCCAAAACTAACACCTGCATCAAATCACATCTGCTCATTGACATTGACCCTATGTCATGAAATTGACCCTATATGTCTTTTTGCAAGGAATGTTTTCACAGTTTTTGCTCTATGGCAAGATGCATTATCTTCTTGAAAAATGATTTCATCATCCTCAAACATCAGAAAAGTGTCCAAAATATCAACGTAAACTTGTGCATTTATTGATGATGTAATGACAGCCATCTCCCCAGTGCCTTTACCTGACATGCAGCCCCATATCATCAATGACTGTGGAAATGTACATGTTCTCTTCAGGCAGTCATCTTTATAAATCTCATTGGAACGGCACCAAACAAAAGTTCCAGCATCATCACCTTGCCCAATGCAGATTCGAGATTCATCACTGAATATGATTTTCATCCAGTCATCCACAGTCCACGATTGCTTTTCTTTAGCCCATTGTAACCTTGTTTTTTTCTGTTTAGGTGTTAATGATGGCTTTCGTTTAGCTTTTCTGTATGTAAATCCCATTTCCTTTAGGCGCTTTCTTACAGTTCGGTCACAGACGTTGACTCCAGTTTCCTCCCATTCGTTCATTTGTTTTGTTGTGCATTTTCGATTTTTGAGACATACTGCTTTAAGTTTTCTGTCTTGACGCTTTGATGTCTTCCTTGGTCTACCAGTATGTTTGCCTTTAACAACCTTCCCATGTTGTTTGTATTTGGTCCAGAGTTTAGACACAGCTGACTGTGAACAACCAACATCTTTTGCAACATTGCGTGATGATTTACCCTCTTTTAAGAGTTTGATAATCCTCTCCTTTGTTTCAATTGACATCTCTCATGTTGGAGCCATGATTCATGTCAGTCCACTTGGTGCAACAGCTCTCCAAGGTGTGATCACTCCTTTTTAGATGCAGACTAACAAGCAGATGTGATTTGATGCAGGTGTTAGTTTTGGGGATGAAAATTTACAGGGTGATTCCATAATTTATTCCTCAGAATTGAGTGAGTCCATATTTTTTTCCTCTGCTTGGTCTAAAAAGTAACCGTTACTGACTGCCACAATCTTTTTTTCTTGATTTCTTATAGTGTTTCTTAAAGCCAGAAAGTTGCCATTTGAAATGACTTTAGTTTTGTGTCATGTCTGTGATCTGCTTTTTTTCTACAAAATTAAACAACTGAATGAACATCCTCCGAGGCCGGTGATTCCATAATTTTTGCCAGGGGTTGTAGAATCAGCAGCGACATTCTCTTTCTCTCACCCCCACCCCCCCCCCCCCCCCCCCCCACCCCCACCCCACACACACACCTGACTCGTTCACTCGTTGCAGGCAACAACATATGCCATGGCATAAGGAAAGCTAATTGAAAACAACCATTAAGTCAAATAAAAGATAACCCTCATGGAAAACTACAAAAATTCCCTGTAAAATGCTCCCCCTCAAGGAGGTGTGGTAGCTGATGATGTGCTTGACATGGTGCGGTTTTATTAACTGCAAGAAAACCTCTCGCTTGAGTCCAGATTGTCGCACAGCACTCCAATTTAAAGGGAAAGACAAATGATTAAGAGGGTTGTTTTCATGTGATGGGCAAAACACACACATGACTAGTGAAGAGGGTAACAACCCCTTGCACTCCACTTACACACCCAACCCAGATCACAAAAAGGACTTTGAGATCCCCCAAACGCACCTGCGCTTTGCATTTCTGACTGTACACACAGACTGTCGAGAAAGGCCCTTGAATGTTTATTTACACTCTCACTAAAGTCCCTTTGTCCTTTGTGTCCTCACCTTTGTGACGAGATCCGAGTGACGAATGATGGCTCGCACAAAGAAACGGTAGTCAGTCACTTCGGTGCCCACCTCCACACGGGCGGCACCCAGGTACAGGTGCATTTTGTGGTTAGCACATGGAATGGCGGTCAGCGCAAAATTGCGCATGCGGTTGAGCTCCAACTGGAAGGCCAATGCCGGCTCCAAATGACGATAGATCCTGTCCTCTTCAAACTAGCAATGTACAGATAGAATGCAATTGCAATCACAAACAAGTACAACACTACAAAATATAAACAGGCTTTATTCAGACTTTTTTGAAGAACGCCACACTTTTCTTTAAAAGTCTTTCTTGACGAGAACCCAAAGTGCCTCATACTGATAATCTGCATTGACATAACACTGCATTGACATGAGAGTAGAAAGATGCCTGTGAGCCACACACTGTAAAGTAAATTAAATAATTGCCAATCTCAATCTGAATACATTGCTAATGGGTGTCATTTCACCACAATTGGGAGGCAATTAAAAACTTAATTACTTTAATGGGTTTTGGTGCTGCCATTGAAGTGAAACTATCATGAGCAGAGAAGAGCAAGAGCCTTCACAGAGTGTGATAATGGAAAAATTCAGCACCACCAGTTGTTTCTTATTACAGCATCACTGTTTTGAACAGCCTCCCAGCTAAAACAGAGAGGAAAGTAAAGGTCTGCAACCATGTTAAGTATATGAATGCAACCCCCCCCCACCCCCCCCCCCCCAAAAAAAAAAAAAAAAAAAAGTTTTTTAAACTTTGGAGGTAAAAGGTACAAGCAAAATTAACTTATTGCATGGTGCATGAGATGCCGGCACTCACCTTGTCACGGGCACGGAATGTGAAAAACTTGGGAAACTCTCTCTGTAAGAAAAATAGTGAGATATAGAGAAAAAACAAACCATCAATAATGGCTCTACAACAACAACTCTAGTTAACTTGACCATTAAGAGTTCAGAAAGCTGTAAATCTGGGCATGCTGAGGCCATGAATGTCCTCAAATCAAGTGAAAATGAGCCCTTTACCACTCAAGCTTCCACAAAATTTATACATCTACTGCACCCCAAGCTCTTGCAATGATGAAATTGTATGGGAGTCACTGTTTATTCATTCAGACACCATGCTCAACAAGTAGGATACATAGCACCACTTTCATCAATATCAGGCCAACTGCAGAAGCACGCATCAGTTCATAGCTGACATAACAACAAGAGGTCTGCTACAATGCTCACACTAAAACACTCCACAGCCATGATTTAGCAACGAAAATTATAGGACTACAATTACACATTAGGGGTGGAGCTGAATACGTGAAAGTCCCACGTCATAATAGTGTGACAAGTTAATGATAACACTATGTAACACAATTTTTGTTCCTGGCTTCTAAGTGTTATATTTCAACTGCTTATGTCTAAAGTCTATGGAAAAATGACTACATTCAGCACAAACTTTCATTTTGTTTTTTTTAACGTTCTAGAAAGTTCTAAAAGTTTCTTGAAATTTCTAGATAATTCTGGAAACTTCTAGAAAATTCTGGACAGTTCTAGCAGTTAAAGAATATTCTAGAAGACTACTCAGTAGTAGTGAAGGCGAATCGAGAATATTCTTGAAAACAGACAAATTTCAAAATATCATTGTCCTGATCACAGAAGCAAAGTTTCTGTGGAATAACAGCTATTTTCTATTTATTTAAGGCAAAACAGATTAGGAAAACACACTGTGTACCCAGGAACAAAACAAAAATAAAAATTTGTTACATAGTGTTATCTCTAGGCAGAGATTGCAGTAAAATGAAAAGAAAACAAAAAGACAATTTTCAAAGTTGGCAGAATGGAGCATTTATCACAATATTATCCTGCCAAAAATTCCTACCATTATCACTGAAAACTATGGTTTGTACCAGTAATAGCATTCAATAAAACAGGTCTAAAGCTGGATGAATGCAGAGCCTGTCAACAAAAATGCCATGAATAAAGTGTATGGACCATCTGTGCTGCAATAATGTATCCATTAATAATATAACAAAATGACAAGCTACTAAAACTTATGCAGTGAAATTACTAAAACAGACCTTGACGGAAGATAAAGACCCTTTTTCAGGTATGTGGATCAAAATTCTCCCAAATTCAGTAGTAGTAGCTGTAGTAGCAATAGTTAAGGGGAAAGGCACTCTTGTCCTGAGTCATTATCGGCAAGTGTGCCAAAAAGTCAGAGTCATACTTTTCTATTCTTTCTTTTTCCTTTGAACTTTTTAGCTCTTCAATTTTGCAAGTAACAGCAGTAATAGCAGCAGTAGTAGTAGTAACAGCAGCTGCTGTTGCTGTCTCTTTAAGGGGCAGCTTTAGTCACACCCTGACAGTTCTCTGGAATTTGTGATAGGTGGGAGGTGATAGTTTTGTTGGTGAAAATAAAATTCTCATTTCAGTCTCTGAATGAAACCCGCCCTGGGGTGGGTAATTGGCTTGTTTGTATATATTCACATATATACAGTGGGGCCAAAAAGTATTTAGTCAGCCCCTGACTGTGCAAGTTCTCCTACTTAGAAAGATGAGAGAGGTCTGTAATTTTCAACATAGGTACACTTCAACTATGAGAGACAAAATGATAAAAAAAAAAAAAAATCCAGAAAATCACATTGTAGGATTTTTAAAGAATTTAATTGCATACCATGGAGGAAAATAAGTATTTGGTCACCCACAAACAAGCAAGATTTCTGGCTCTCACAGACCTGTAACAACTTCTATAAGAAGCTCTTCTGTCCTCCACTTGTTACCTGTATTAATGGCATCTGTTGGAACTCGTTATCTGTATAAAAGACACCTGTCCACAGCCTCAAACAGTCAGACTCCAAACTCAACCATGGCCAAGACCAAAGAGCTGCCAATGGACACCAGGAAGAAAACTAGATGTGCACCAGGATGGGAAGAGTGAATTTACAATAGTCAAGCAGGTTGGTGTGAATAAATCAACTGTGGGAGCAATTGTAAGAAAATGGAAGACATACAAGACCATTGATAATCTCCCTCGATCTGGGGCTCCACGCAAGATGTCATCCCATGGGGTCAAAATGATCATGACAATGGTGAACAAAAATCCCAGACCTACACAGAGGGACCTGATGAATGACCTGCAGAGAGCTGGAACCAAAGTAATAAAGGCTACACACTACAAAGAGAGGGACTCAAATCCTGCAGTGCCAGACGTGTCCCCCTGCTTAAGACAGTACATGTCCAGGCCCGTCTGAAGTTTGCCAGAGAGCATATGGATGATCCAGAAGAGGATTGGGAGAATATCATGTGGTCAGATGAAACCAAAATAGAACATTTTGGTTAAAAACTCAACTCGTTGTGTTTGGAGGAAGAAGAATGCTGAGTTGCATTCCAAGAACACCATATCTACTGTGAAGCATGGGGGTGGAAACATCATGCTTTGGGGCTGTTTTACTGCAAAGGGGACAGGACGACTGGGAAGAATGAACTTGGCCATGTTTCATGAGATTTTAAGCCAAAACCTCCTTCCTTCAGTGAGAGCATTGAAGATGCCACATGGCTGGGTCTTCCAGCATGACAATGATCCCAAACACATCGCTCGGGCAATGAAGGAGTGGCTCTGTAAAAAGCATTTAAAGGTCCTGGAGTGGCCAAGTCAGTCTCCAGACCTCAACCCCATAGAAAATTTGTTGAGGGAGTTGAAAGTCCATGTTGCCCAGCGACAGCCCCAAAACATCACTGCTCTAGAGGAGATCTGCATGGAGGAATGGGCCAAAATACCAGCTACAGTGTGTGAAAACCTGGTGAAGACTTACAGGAAACATTTGACCTCTGTCATTGCCAACAAAGATTATGTTACAAAGTATTGAGTTCAACTTTTATTATTGACCAAATATTTATTTTCCACCATAATTTACAAATGAATTCTTAAAAAATCCTACAATGTGATTTCCTGGATTTTTTTTCCCTCATTTTGTCTCTCATAGTTGAAGTGTACCTATGATGAAAATTACAGACCTCTCTCATCTTTCCAAGTAGGAGAACTTGCACAATCAGGGACTGACTAAATACTTTTTGGCCCCACTGTGTGTGTATATATAGTAGTGTTCAGAATAATAGTAGTGCTATGTGACTAAAAAGATTAACCCAGGTTTTGGTAATTTATCCTAAACTTATGATCTGCTGTTTTTTTCAAACTTATGCAAAAACAAATCTTGAGGAAAAAAATGCAGTATGCGATAGTTAATAATTATTAAGAGCCTGTTCTTTCATATTTATGAATACATTTTACCACATTGCAGTTGTTTTTTTAATGAAAACTCAACATATTCTTTTTGAGTTCTACACATGTGGTGATACCTTATTTACACCAGAAAGTTAATAAAATCAATGCTGGCTATTCTCAGAATAAAGTACTTACAGTAGTGTTCAGAATAATAGTAGTGCTATGTGACAAAAAGATTAATCCAGGTTTTGAGTATATTTCTTATTGTTACATGGGAAACAAAGTACCAGTAGATTCAGTAGATTCTCACAAATCCAACAAGACCAAGCATTCATGATATGCACACTCTTAAGGCTATGAAACTGGTCTATTAGTTAAAAAAAAAAAAAAAAAGTAGAAAAGGGGGTGTTCACAATAACTGTAGTGTGGCATTCAGTCTGTGAGTTTGTCAATTTTGTGGAACAAACAGGTGTGAATCAGGTGTCCCCTATTTAAGGATGAAGCCAGCACCTGTTGAACATGCTTTTCTCTTTGAAAGCCTGAGGAAAATGGGACATTCAAGACATTGGTCAGAAGAACAGCGTAGTTTGATTAAAAAGTTGACTGGAGAGGGGAAAACTTATACGCAGGTGCAAAAAATTATAGGCTGTTCATCTACAATGATCTCCAATGCTTTAAAATGGACAAAAAAAAAAAAAAACAGAGACGCGTGGAAGAAAACGGAAAACAACCATCAAAATGGATAGCAGAATAACCAGAATGGCAAAGGCTCACCCAGTGATCAGCTCCAGGTCGATCAAAGACAGTCTGGAGTTACCTGTAAGTGCTGTGACAGTTAGAAGACGCCTGTGTGAAGCTAATTTATTTGGAAGAATCACCCGCAAAGTCCCTCTGTTAAATAAAGGATGAGCAGAAGAGGTTACAATTTGCCAAAGAACACAACTGGCCTAAAGAGAAATGGAGGAATATTTCGTGGACTGATGAGAGTAAAATTGTTCTTTTTGGGTCCAAGGGCCGCAGACAGTTTGTGAGACGACCCCCAAACTCTGAATTCAAGCCACAGTTCACAGTGAAGACAGTGAAGCATGGTGGTGCAAGCATCATGATATGGGCATGTTTCTCCTACTATGGTGTTGGGCCTATATATTGCATACCAGGTATCATGGATCAGTTTG